>NC_092037.1:16531460-16617872 GCF_003086295.3 Arachis hypogaea | reverse complement strand
ATTTTGTACAAGCTTTAAAATTCTGCTATTGCATTTACAAAAATTCAAAAAATAGACAGCAGCCATGTTTTTTATAAATCCATAATATTTCAATTCTAATTCGTTACTTCTAAATTTTGGTGAGATTACAGTCAACATCCCTAAGTTTTAGAATCCACAAAATTTCAGGTTCATATCATTTCATTTGATTAATTAATTATCAATTGGGAAGTGGAGCTTTGTTTTCATAAACCAGTTCAGAGTTTCCAGCAAACAACCGACCTTCCAAGTGACTTATCTAGTCTACAAAATAGATATGAACATGAAACTTGTACTCACTTAAAATAGACTGATAAATCTTTAAAATCCTTTTAAAATCAATCAAAATTCTGTTTTAAATTAAAAGTTATAGCGTCTGGAAGTTTGGTACTGCAGAACAGAAACCAGAAAAAATCTTGCAGCAACCACTAAATTTCAAAAAATCGTATCTTCCAAACCACTTCGCCAAACTCCATGAATTTTATTATGGAATATTCAAGACACACTAAAGTTTACAGAAAAATAATTTCATCTAAAATTAAGTCTGGACCCCTCCTAAAAGTCTTTGTTCTGCTGCCAATTTATGCAGATTTCTGCCAGAAATTCTGTACAAAGTATTTCCAACAACCTCACATACCAAATCCTATATTCAAGCCTAGGATTCATCTAAACCACATTTCTAATTTTTTTTGACTAACCAAAGTTGCCCAAGAACTCCTTAATTCAATATATCACAATTTCATATCATAAGTGCAACGTAACAATATTATCAAGTATCCATTCTTCAGCACCTCATCTATAACAACATATCTCAAGTTCTGATTCATCAAATCAATTTCCAGCAGCCACAGCAACATTCATACACAAGATCAACATCAACAAGTACTAGCAGCAAGTTATAACTTCAAAATACACAACATCGTCATTAATTACACATAAATCATTAACCAATCACAACTACAACCATGATTCAACTCAATTCCAAATTTCAACAAGAACATAAACATTTGCAGTTACTCATTTATTTATTGGCATTCATAACTTTAAAAACATTTATTGTAAAACAAATCCCTACTCAATGTGAATAGCAGGTTTGACGCAGGTATCCCTTTATCCCCAATTCGTGCAGCAGCAGCGATCTAGTATTATTCTCGCAGCAGAAACATTCAATAGCCTAGAAAGGGTGGCAACGCCGATAATGACAATAATGACTCTGAAAACTAAATGAATCAGAAACAATTGCGGAGCAAGGTGATACAGGGAGAGACAGAGCAATTCTCATAAGCTACAAAACGGAAGGTAAGAGAAAACAATGTCTCCAATTTAGTCATAGCTGGTGGCTGGCGGGCGATGGAGGAATGCTCCTTCCGCTCTGGTTCGTGATTCCAGTGACGATGAGGGACATGGCAAAATCCAATCAGCATGTCATCCTCCTCTCACATGCACGGCGACGATAGGGCTCCGGTGACTAGGGCTCCAGTCGGAGGCAGCAGTGGTGGCCGGACACCGCGGGGTGAAACCCTTTTCCTTCCTCGTCGATCGTGTCCCTCTCTCACGCGCCTCTGGTTCTCGCGCTGAGTCTTTCTCAGCTTCTCTCTCTCACCACACGACGGCAGCGGCGTTGGCTGAACGGAACGGACGCGGTCTGGGGGCGAGGCGCGGCGTAGGATGCGAGGAGCTAGCAGCGGCCGAGCACGATGGCTCCTCTCCTTCTGCGTCGTCCCTGGTCGCAGCATCTCTCTTCTCTTCTCTCCGTGTATATGTCTGTGTATGCGCTGTTTATTTGTTTTGTGTGGTGGTTGTTCTGTTTATGAGTGAATGAGTGGTGAGGGGGGTTAGCGTGGCTCACTGGAGAAACAAACGGGTGGAGAGGGGCACGTGTAGTGAATTGAATGAGAGAGGTTAGGGTTAGTGAAAGGGTTGAAATTGAAATTTGGATATTTTAGTAATTTTAATAAAATTAAAGTAATAGAGTAATAATTGAAATCAAATTTAATCAAATAATAATATCTATGAAAATATTATTTAATTATCAACTTATAATTTTTTTTAAATAAAGACTCTAATTCAATAATTAGAGATATTTAATTAATTTTCTTTAAAATTATAAAATAAAGTTCAAAATCTAGTTATTCAAATTAACGCATATAATTCTCATTGTTTTAAATCACTAAAGTTTTAAATCAATAATTAAAAGTACTCAATTAATACAAAAATTTCTGAAAATATGCTTTCGAATAAATAAATAAATTATAAATAATTTATTATTTAATTTTCAAAATTTGGGGTCTTACAATATGCATTAACCCGTTATTATTGTACGCACAAACTAATTAAATCCCTGTTATACTATTGGTGCTCTGATCTATTCTTACGACATAGATTAAGGTATTAAAATTTTTGTATTATTATCTGAGAATTGGATCGATCAGATTAATTAGAATTATTTATCAAACAAGTTCAATTCAAGATAAAAATTGATTAGTAATTAATTAATTTAAAATAAAAAAATAATTAAATAATAGTTAATTAGTTGGACCAATTTAATTTTTAATAGTAAACTAATTAAAATAATAAATATAAAAAATTATTTATTTTAAAAAATATATATTATACATAAATATATTATTTTATTATATTTAATTTAATTTAATTTAATTTCAGTTAAATTTTTAGTTCTACTGGTTCAATTACGGATTTAGTTTTTATTAGGCATGGCAAAAATTTCCGACGGAACGGATACTCGCAGGAATTTACCCGTTGAGAAACAGGTATGGGAGATAATTTTTACCCACAAAAACGAGAGACGAGCTCCGTATAACAAAAATCTGCTCTTCCATGTACTGTCCATTTTCAAGTTAATCATTTATTTTTTACTGTGCATAAAAATTACCAAAGAATCCCTAAAATGATCCTTAAAATGACAAAAAAGGCTAATCTAATAAGCAGTTTTCATGCTACGTTGAATTGAGACTGCGGCGAAATGATCCAAACCATTGTTCCAATGGCTTGAAGATATTGGATAGCATTTCGGACTTGTAGAGCTGGACAAATCCTGAAAAAATTATTGCAAATTATTTGGCTATAATTTTACCATTTTTTCTCACTTGTGCCCAATCATAATTTTTCTACAATACAATTATCCTCCAAATAAAATTTAAAAGAAATACTAAAAAATTATTAAAATTTATTATTTTTATTATTAATTAATAGAATAAATATGTTGTTGAATTATTAAACTAAAATAACTGCGTCAATAGCTAAAAATAATGGTAAAAAAAATTTTAATTAAGAGTGCTAGAGAGTCAGTAAATTTTATAATTTGTAATCATTAATTAGTTATTATTAGTATTTTTAATGGTATGAGATTACATCTAATGGTGTAAGATTACTTACTTTTTTTATTAGTTTAAGTGCTGACCAAATTTTAATAAAAGTACTAGCCCCTAGACTTTCTCAATTACCCTCTAACAGTCTAACAATTTTCAAAATTTAATACACATTTATTAATACAGTACTTTTATCATCCAGAATAATTAAAATAAGGATTTAATTAACTTATGTTCTAAAAATAAAGACACATTTTAAAAAAATAACAATAGAAATTTTTTAATTCTTTTAATGTATTTAATGCATTAAAAATATAAAAATAAATAATTTTTGTAATAACATTTATAAAATATATATTTTTTAATTTTTATGGTATGTTTAATTTATATTCTTAATGCACAAGTTAGCAAAATTTTTAAAATAATACTACACAAATAAAATAATAAAATTTATATATTTAAGGTAATTCACATAAACAATTCAAATGTACTTCAATATTACACCAATATTCTAAAATAAAAAAAAGGTAATTTTGTATATCCGATTTACTTGTAAGTTTTACTGAATATGCTTTATATATTATTTTTGGGCAATTCTCTCAATAACTAAGAGAGCTATTCGAAAAATACAGAGACTAGTTGAAGTAATGAATTCCTAATATACCAATATTAGGGCTCATTACTTCAATCGAGATAATGAAAAATGATTTCGTCTTTTTAGTTAGAGCAATTACTTAGAAATACATTTTTTGAAATATCCATTCCTATCTAACAGAAAAGGATCCCATGATTTGAACTGATCTTACCTGAGATTGCAAATTCCAAGTTTGTCTATGAAGAGCAGATCTAATTATATTAGTGTCTATAATGAATTGCTTTTGTATAATACTAATCGATAGGGTCTCATTGGTAATTGCTACAAGATCTCGTACATTAGAATCCATAGTTATGGTTATGTATCCGAGTCCATGTATGGAACATTCTCCTTTTCAAGTGAAATCCCCTAGTATATGAAAGAGTGAAAAAGTGCTTTCGTTGTTGTAGAATAAGAAGCCTTCGTATCTTAATGCATGTATTTAATTTATTCGGAGCTATTAGAGCAGGATCTACTTTTTGGGGAATATGAGTTGAAACAATAATAAGAATATTTTTAGTGGAACATCTTTCATAATTGCTGGAGAGATAATTCACTAATAGACCGAGAGATAAGTAATTCGACTCATTCATATCCATTGGATAATGGAGATGGAATAGCCGTCGGTTGGTTAGGACATCCTAACTTTAGAGATAAAGAGGAGCGTAAACTTTTGTACGGCGTATGCTTACTTTAATTTTTTTGATGCATTTTTAGTTGTTTTGATAGACGGAGACAGAATTATTAGAGCCGATATTCCTTTTCGAAGTATAATATCGAACAGTGTAATTGCTTCTGCAGAATAAATGTAAAAATTGAAAAAAATAATCAATTCAATAAAACGTAAATTACAGTATCATAACAATTTCTTTATCCACACTCATAAATTTATTTAATTTCTATTCATATTTTGTGTTGTGAACAGACATTTTTATTTATATAAATTTTATTTTTTATGTTTTTAATATATAAATATTATAATTGATCGAATTTGTTTGACTTAAAAATGATTTTATTTTTTACTTTAAAATTTTTTATGATGTTAAAATTATTATTTATTAGATATTAAATAAGTTCATTAAACAAGTACATTTTACATATTTTATCCAATACTTAATAAAATAAATTAATTAACAAAAAATAAAAAATAGATATTTTTATATCTTATAAGAATAAAGATAACTTCTTTATTTGACAAGAATTTATTAATTTTTTAAATTAAAAAAATTAATCAAATATATAATATTATATTTAATTATAAAAAATTTTAATTTTTGATTTCTTTTTTACTAAAATTCTAGATTCATCCTGTTCAAAATTTTTTTATAGATAAATTGTGATTAGTGACTGGATACTAAATTTATCATAAAGATCCATAAACAGTACCAAAATTTAATAACCCAAATTATGCTAAACAATCACCAAAATTTAGTAAGGAATGACATAGCCACTAAACCATAGTAGTAGATTCTCATTATTTAGTATATTTATGTAAGAAAATAAGTATATATAATGATTCTTACCGAATTAATTAGGGATGTCAAAAATCCCCAGGAAGCAGGGATCCCCGCAGGGACCGTCCCAAATGGGGCTCCGACGGCGAAAAATTTTTCCTGTGGGGACGGAGATGGAGACAAAATTCTCCCGAAGCAGATGCGGGGACCCGAGCGGGAATCCCCGTCCCCGTCTTCGTATTCCCCACAATCCCCGAATATATTAAATTACTTAAATATCCTTATGAATTTAATTTTTATTTTGGTTTTTAAGTAATTTCACTTTGCATATATATATAGAAAATTAACCCTAACTCCTCTTCCTAGTTCCAACTTCCCACTTCCAACATAGAGCACCACATTTGTTGTTCAACAGTGCTCCTCTCCTCACGAAATCCTTCGTCTCTCTCTGCACCCTTCCTCTGCATTCTCTCCGTCTTCCCAGCCAGCAACCTCCGACCACCATCGTCACGGCCTCGTCACTGTCCGTTTCAGCCGGCCCACACTGCATCATCACCGCACCGCCCCGTGCACCCTGTTCCGTTTGCTCTCTTCCCGTCGTTCGCCGCTCTTCTCTTCACCGGCGTTTCTGACCTCTTCAGCCATTTCTCTCTTATCCCTAGTAAGATTCACTACTCTCTCCTTTTCTTCTTGTATTTTGGGATTTTAGTTTAGGTTTTTGCTTTTTTTTTCATGAATTTGATGGTGATTTTGATTTTTTGAAGTTGGTGGCTATTGTTTTTGTTAATGGATGTTTTGTTCTATGAATTTCTGATAATTGGTGGCTGTTTTTTTCATTTTTTTCATACTTTAATTTTTTTTATTTTCCATTAATTCTGAATTCTGATTTTATTAGTTGTTGCTTGTTGATGAGTTTATGCTATGGTATTCTGTATTAATAATTTATATGTTGTAGAATGAAAAATTCTGATTTGCTGCACCATTTATATATTGAATTATAACCCAAAACGGTGATACATGAATCGACTAAACATAAAGCTGATTCACCTTCTTATTGTGCTTAATTTATTGGTTGAGCAACTTTAGTACAAGGATTAAGTCTGTTTCAGGCCTCAAGTTTCAGGTTCTCTGTTTGTTGTAGTAAGTGTTAGTTATGAGTTTTGATTGCAGTTAGGATTCACTAAGTGGAATCTAGGGCCTTTTACAAACGTTTGGAAGGATATAAGGAGTTTGAGGTTGTTGCAGGTTTAGAAGATGAATGGTTCTACTTCAGTTTTGGATTTTCTATTGAAAACTAGCTTAATTTTGCAGACTAGTAATTTTCCTTGCAGTGCAAAATGTGATTGATTGCATGTGGTTGGAAGAAAGTAATACATAAGTTTCAATCCTTGAGAGTGATGTAATTAGTAATTTGAAATTATGTTTTAATCCAAGTTAGAGCACAGATCTTTTTTTTTTTTGGCGTTTGTTCTTTAATTATTTTCTCTATAGGTTTTTTTTCTTGTAATTCTGAAATTGGAATATATTGTTCCCAATGGTTCCTCAAAATTAAGCTATCTTGGCATTTAGAAATCATTAAAGATCATACTATTTTCCTGAAATTTTTTTTCTGAGCCACAAATTAGTAGTATGCTGTTTCCTGGTGCGGGTAATTATATTGAATTAGAAAAGTACAATAACGAAAAAGGCACTTAATAATTTGTTTCCTTAATAATTTGTCGCCGCTGCCTTTCACCCCCTGGTCTCTCAGCGCCGACTCCCACCCCAGACTCAGCAACGTCATCGTCTTTTTCTGGTCGTGGTCGTCATCTTCTCCTGTTCGTGTTGCCGGTCTTCGTTGGACGCTAGTCTTGCTTCCCCTTTTCTCCATCAGGTTCAGGTAAGTCAGTCCTGGTCTTCGCTGGTCTTCTATCCCCTTTTCTGAATTTAGATTTCTAAATTAGGGTAACGAATTTGGGTGTTCTGAATTAATGAGATTCCTATTAATCTGAATTTTTGTGTTTTGATTTTCTGGATTCTTGAGATTTGAGTTGCTGAATTTCTGATTAGGTTACTGAATTTCTAAATTTCTGATTAGGTTAATGAATTTCTGATTTGGTTAACGAATATCTGAAACAAATTTCTGAATTTCTGATTTGGTTAACGAATTTCTGAATTTCTGATTAGGTTAATGATTTTCTGACTATGAATTTCTGGATTCTGGTTGTGTAATTTATATTTCTGAGTTAGGTTGATATGAATTTGATTTCTGATTCTGATTAATATTTCTGAGTTAATATTGAGTTAATCTAAAGTTAGGTTAATCTGATTCCGATTATGAATTTCTGGTTGTGTAATTTATATTCCTAAGTTAATATTCTGAATTGGACTAATTTTTTGGGTCGTCCTAATTTTCAAAACTATGCCTTTATCGGTGCCTGTGTTTGTTTCTGGATAAATGTTTATTATGCTAAGTCCAAATGGTTTCATTCTTTTTAAAAGTCATTGCAAAACAATTTGATAAACAATATTTGCATTTTTATTCTAGTGAAGAGTTGTTCCTATTTAAATATTTGATTACATTAGATATGATATTGAGTGGTGATTACTGTCTTGGCAGTTAAGTCTGAATGAATTAGGCCAAATAAATATATAAGAGCGAGGCACATAATACAATTATATATATATAGCTTAGAAGAAGGATAAAAACAGAATATAACCGAATCGGTTAATGATTTAGACTCTAATTTACTACCCTGCTTCCAGTTCCTTTATTCTTTGATCTGTTTCACTAGACCAAACAGTTTTAACTAATATCATATTCATATCTAAGTAGTGTTATTTGAATAGTTTGGAGAGCTCAATTTTAATTTATAATTTATGCTTACGAGGAGGAAGAAGAGGGCATTGGTGTCATTTCACAACAAAACTAGGGTTTAGAGAAACAGAAACGGATCCCCTTAAAATACCCTTCATTCCAAATAACTAGTTCGTTTGATACTGCAGCTGCTATGAGTTGGAGCTTCCATTGTCTCCAAATCTCTCAAGAGCGCAAATCTGCACCGCAACCATGGCCACTTCCGCCGCCACCGCCACAACTGACACAATGCCACGCCAGCTGTCACAGAAGGAGCAGGACATCCAGATGATGCTTGCTGCTGAGGTCCACCTCGGAACCAAAAATTGTGACTTCCAGATGGAATGCTACGTCTTCAAACGCCGAAATGATGGTCAGTCTTCGTGATCTTTTTCGTTTTTTCTTTTGGATTTTGAGTCTGAATATTATTGAAGAGTGTGTCGATTATGGCGAGTTTGAAAGGTATTTTGCAAAATGTTATATCTTTTCAATCTCAAATTGTTTATTCTGATATGGATTTTTTCATATTTACTCAAACTGTAGTGAGTAGTTCAGTTCTTGAAATCTAATGGAAACAACACAGATGTGCGTAGTTTTTTTTGTAATATATTCCTTGCTCTTTTGTGAATTTTGTATTCGGTTTTTTTACATTTATCTTTTCCTGTATCTAGGGTTCCTTTTTTGATATATACTTTTTATAAATTTGTTATAATCTAGTGGTTTGTCAATTTTTCTTTATTTGTTTCGTGTTTTCTATTCAAAGAGTCAATTTAATTATCAGGATTTTGATACGGGTAAGTGTATTTTGTATTACCACCTTTGTGTTCAAAACAGCTTATTATCATAATTTTATGATAGAGCTTATGAAAGCATTTTTATGTTTGGTTGATTTTTCGTATTCCTTGTTCCCAGTTATTTACATAATTAACCTTGGTAAGACATGGGAGAAGCTCCAACTTGTTGCTAGGATTATTGTTGCTATCGAGAACCCGCAGGACATCATTGTTCAGTCTGCTAGGCCATATGGTCAGAGAATTGTCCTTAAGTTTGCACAATACACTGGTGCGAATGCAATTGCTGGAAGGCACACTCCTGGAACATTCACTAATCAAAAGCAAACATCCTATAACGAGCCTCGTCTACTCATTCTGACTGATCCAAGGACTGATCATCAGGTGCAACTTATGTTATTCACTTGTTTCACTATTAACTGTCAATATATTTTTTGTGGGAGTTTGAAATTCTGTTATTAATTGATCTCATCTTGGGTTTGTTTTTCTATTTTTTCAAAAAAATATGTGTAGCCCATTAAGGAAGGTGCTCTTGGAAATATTCCGACCATTGCCTTCTGTGATACCGATTCTCCGATGTGCTATGTTGATGTTGGCATTCCTGCCAATAACAAGGGGAAGCACAGTATTGGTTGTCTGTTTTGGTTATTAGCAAGGATGGTTCTGCAGATGAAGGGTACTATTCGTCCGGGCTTAAGTGGGACGTGATGGTAAACTAATTTTTGCTCTTAACGGATTGAACTATTATTATTTTGTAGCACTTTTAGATTTATTGTGTTTTCCAATGTCTGCATTGTAAGTGTCTGATCTCGTATGCACTTATTTAGAACAATCTTTCTTGCTATACATACAGGTGTAAAAAATTTCATATTTTAACAAAAGATAGTAGTCTTATTATGTGGTTTCCTTTGAACCTTAGCTAAATTTGTCAACTTTTCATGTGTAGATGGATTTATTCTTCTATAGAGAACCTGAAGAGGCCAAGCAACAAGAGGAGGAGGAATTACCAGCTACCCCAAAATATGCCATTCAAGATTTTGGTGCTGCTGCTTCCCCGCAGCTGATGGGGAATGGGGGCTGTTACAGCTGAACAATCCTGAACTGAACCAGTTCTTCAGCAACCCATTGCAGCTGCTCCTACTAACTGGGCCCCAGACGCCGGTAAGAATAATTATTTCCACTCTGGATCTGTTAAATTTGATGCAACATAATTGTCGTATTTGCTTCTAATATGTTCTAGTCAAATAATTCTGGGTTGTTGTGTTGAATCATTCTCCCTCGATATGCAAGAAAATCTGTGCGCCTTAACATAGTTCTGTCGAAAACTGTGATGGCAGTTTATTTGACCCAAGTTCTTTTGTATCCGCAGCTGCAGGTGATTGGGAGCCAGTTCCAGCCCCACAGGCATCCGTTCATGAACCTGGAGGTGTTGCTCCCACTGGCTGGGACTAGGCATCGAGTTTAGAATTTTGTTTCTATGTTTTCTTTGCTTCCTGAGCAATTTTTCTTCTGGGATTATTTCTTTGGGAAACATACATATTTAGTATTTTGTAGTCTTGGTATTGAGTTTTAAAATTTTGTTGACGTATCGATGGAAGCTTGTTTAGTTTCAACAATTTAAGAGGATTCGTAATGGAAGTTTGAGCAGTTAATTGACAACGACATGCTACTTTTTGCATGGCAAATTTGTTCTTGGTGATTGTTCTTCAGTTTGATTAGTATTGAAAAATATAGATAACCTCAGTATATATGCAAAAGTACAATAAAATAAACTTAGGTATTTTCTTAAAATATATGAAGATCTGCCATTATAACCAAGGCAATACCTTTCACTTGTTTCTTTGGTTCACCAAGAATATCTTGATCATATTCGGTTGAGGGCTTATCCTTGTATTGTGATTTACCCTTTGATATTGAAATCCGTATCCTTTCGAGTAGATCCATTATCTCTTCATGATGTGGTGACTCTATTTTCTCAGCCTTGAATGATTTAGATCTATTGTCTTCAATTTTTCTACTTGTTTGAATTTTCTCGATGTCTCCTTTAGATCTTATAATCTTTGAATTGGTAAATGGAGAGACAGCCATTTTGAACGCAAAGGGTGAAGGTTGAACTTGAACCTCTGCCACATTTTAACAAGGTGCATCATAGTATTATCCTCAGAACTTAGTCCGCACAATATCAGGGAATATTATCAATATATCACTACCCCAAATTGCATCAAGTTATGTATTGAAGAACAAATAAGATGAAAATTTTGCTCATTATGTCGCAGAAAGCCATACGAAATTATTCTTCCCAAAAATTTGTTGTGAAGTGAACTCTTCTACCAATTTATAAGTGCCATTTAAGAATGAAGTTAAGCTACCAAGAGGTTGATGATTTGTTGGACTAATATTAAAAGCATAAGAAATCAGAAAAGGTGAATGAATGAAATGAATCCAAGAAAAACAGCAATCAAATAAGATTTTTAGAAATCTTTATTACCTCACTCTCTCAGAACAGAACAAGAAAAGGAAGTTGAAGTACCAGCTAAATAGCAGTGTTTGCTCAAAGAGAAACTCGTGAAGAAAGAGAAGCCAAGAACGCTATAGAAATGAAAAGCAACCACATCCATCTTCCCCAGAAAAAGAAAAAAATAATTGGAAAAAATCAATTCTCAAACACATCTGGTATTAAATCACAGTTCACAGACCCCCACTCCATTTCTTAAATGAACATACATATATTATACTTTATACTCTTTTTATTTATTTATTTACTTATTCTTTCCCACGGGTAAAATAGCTGGTCCACAATTTTCTGTGATCTGTAACGCGTGCAAGCAAGCGCAGACTCTGTGGCTAAAAATCGCAACACCTTTCTTCTTATAGGCTTTGCAACTTGCAAGAGGGTATTATCTGTTCATAACAAGCGAATGCACCATTGAGAGTTTGAGACCAAATAAGATCATTCTACATGGCTAAACTATTTCAAAAGTAAAATAAAAATGGACCCAACAATCATAATCATGGAATAAACACATAGGAAAGTGCAAAGTTCTAACAAAGCTGCGTGCAGATCACGTGCAGTGACCAATCCACTCCACTGACTATTCCTCCTTCCTTGCAAATCAAGCACCTTAATTGGACAAAGCCGCATTTATAACTAACAGCAGTCAATAGGAATATCTTGGCCGTGTCTTTTCCATCACTATTTCATCAAATTATTCTTTATGCTCTCTCTCTCTCCCATGCATAAAGATCACACTATACACATTGTATTCTTTTGCTATCTATCTTGATCACTATGTTAAGCAACTTGCAGTGTTGGATAGTTATTACATTATACTATTTGAAACCTTAAGATATTAAGCTTGACTAATAATATTATTTTATCAGAATTCCAATCTAATTTGGAACAAGAATCGATGTTCAAGTTCATTTAAATGAAAGTAGGAGAGACAGCTTATATCCAACCGTCCAAGACAGTATAGCACAGAACATGAAATTGGACCAAAGCCAGATATTATGGTTCTCCACTCAACAAATTATGTACACCAACCATCATCAACATGGGGCTGCTGTCCCTTTCTGCAAGTCTAGATAAAGAATGTTTTTCCTCAAGTTGTGTGTGCCCACAAATAATAGCACCACTATTTTGCCCAATTGTTGCAGAACCTGAAATCAATGTCACAACTGCCAGAGCTATCTTGCTCCAAAAATGAACAATAGCGATATGTCAAACAAAAGCCATAGAAGAGAGTTTCAAGACAACTGAAACTATATTCTATCATGGCCTCAAATTCAAATACAAGGTATCTTAAAAGTACACAAACATATGAGGGATTCCGGAAAACTCTGTTTGAGCTAATTGGGATGCAAATAAACACAATATGTAGCAAATAAAAAGGTATAAATCTACTGCAATAATAATACAAAGACCAAACAAATTAAACCATCAATTACGAAATTAAGCAGAAGCTGCTGGTATAGATAACAAGTGTGAAAAATAAATGCTTGATATTGTACAAGTAAAAGAGAAAGCTTTAAGAATTAAGATGCCACATGCACCACCTACAATCTTTTACAGCATAAATAGCTAAATATATGAAAATAATTTTTAGTTGTGGTGTTATGCTAATGTTATGTTATTTTGCTTCAGGTATGATCCTTCTACTGGGATCTACGGCATGGATTTCTTTGTCGCCTTAGAGCGTGCTGGATACCGTGTGGGTAGGCGGAGGAGACGAAAGTCCCATGTTGGAATTCAACACAGGGTCACCAAAGAAGATGCAATGAAGTGGTTTCAAGTTAAGTACGAAAGAGTTATTCTTAACAAGTCCCAACAAATTGTATCCTAGACAGCACTATTTTAGTTTTTTTTTTGGAATGGTAGTCAGCAACATGCAACTATTTCATTTGGTTTTCTTCAAGTTTTGATGGGATTTTGCCCAATTTTATGAAGCAAGATATTTGTTTCATTTTGAGTTAATACAATGTCGGTATTGTTTTTATTTAATTTAGGGTGTCATTTTCGGAAGGGACTTAATTTTGTTAATGTTGTTATATCTGTTACCGCTTGTTATAGCTACAAAAGCATTGTGTTTGAACCGTTCTATGACTTCTAGCGGTTCAGCATACCATGTTGATTTGCATAAAATCTATGAAATCTGAGTTTCATATAATCCATAGTTCCATACATTTGTACAATTTGATGGTAGTTAGAGTCATCACAAGGAAAACTAGGATTAGGTCTAGGATCCAAGTACTTTGATAAGTTCGATCTTCTTAAGCTTAGAGGAACCTTTTATTCCCCTTGACTTGGCCAGTTTTTTCAACTCGGCAAGTTTCATTTCTTCCAGGGTTTCTTGCGCTGGTTGAACCGTTGTTTCCAACGAAATGTTTGATGATTCATAGTTAGTGTGCTCAATAGTGTTGCTTCTTGGGGTTGATAGAGGAGATGGAATAGGGGATTTCTTTGCAAAGTTTTAAGGTAGCCTAGTCAACTTAAACCCTGATACATGTGGGTTCCCCTCTGCTCCTTTCTCATTCCTTGCCGCCGATATTTTCTCCGACAAATCCTTCTGTTTTGCCTTGTTTGAGATATTACCTGCTATAAATAGAATCAAATGAGAATTAGAAATGAAAAATCATAACATGTATCTAAAGTTAATTATTAATTTATTATAAGTCATTTTGTAAACAAGAAATTTTCATAATGTTTACGGGCATAGTTTTGACATGGGTTTTTTTAATTAAATAAAATAATCATAATTCACAAGTCATACTAAATATTTATTATTCTAAGGATAAATTTAAATTGGTGTTCAAAAAATTTTAGGTTGAGTACTTTGATCTCAAGTGAATTCGTCTTTAGAGATTCTCGAAATTTAATTATAGAGTAATTATCCAAATTAGTTCCCAAGAATTTTAAAATTGGACATTTTAGCCCCCAAAAAAATTAATATACAGAATTAATTCTCAAGGTTTGTAAATTTTAAAAACAGACATTTTAGTCTCCAAAAATAAATAATGTACAAGTCAATTCTCAACGTTTCTCTTCGACATAACAGTCTTTTTCCAAAAATAAAATAAAATAAAATAATTATTATTATTAATTACATAATAATACTGTACTACATTTTTTTTGTAAAAATAATAATAAATTTATTCATTAGATTTATATATATATATATTGAGTTCTACCCAACCCCCTCTAAATCAACATGTAAATTAACCCGTGACGTGGCACATTTTAATTGGATGTTTAGTTTTAGTTTGAATTAATTTAACTCAATAAGAGTTAATATCTTAACTAAAGTAGGATAATTTTATAATTAAAGCCCCACAGATAAACTCGCCTTGATGAATTCTTAACCGTCACTAATGGCTGTACTCCGTCATCTTCTTTCTAATGCTCAAACGATGCTGAAATTTCCTTCTTAAGGATCAACATTTGCAAGAAGTCTTCACGATCTTGGGATTCATCAATTGAAAAGCAAGGATTCATTTTTTGGGAGCATGATTTCAAGAAGAAACAAAAATTGGGTTTTTAATATTTTAGTAAATTATACAATTACCTACTTTGGACTATAATTTAATTACCAATAGTTTAACCATAATTAACATAACCACCAATTATAGAATGACATGTTACAGAGAATAATATACATGTTATTATAGGAAGGATAGAGTAGAATTTACCTATATATATATATATATATATATATATATATATATATATATAGTCACTCAATAATAATAATAATAATAATAATAATAATAATAATAATAATAATAATCAATAAAATTATTAGAGATTATTTTACAAAAAAATTCAAGGTTAAAATCATTTGATATTTTTGTATTTAATATAATCAAAAGATATTCTATGTAAAAAAAATATGTATTAAAAGAAAATATTTTAATTTGAATTTATATTAAATACATATTTTTTTAATACAAACATATTTTTTAAAATAGTATATTTTTTTATTATATTAAATACAAAAATATTAAATAGTTTTAAATTTAAATTTTTTGTAGAATAATCTCTAATAATTTTATTGATTATTATTATTATTATTATTATTATTATTATTATTATTATTATTATTATTATTATTATTATTATTATTATTATTATTATTTAACTGCTTTTTTATTTTAAGTTGGTTTGCGTTAAGAAGTTTCGCTATTTTGTTGAAGAAGACACCATAACTTGGCTATCTTTTAATGAAAATTTATTTTTATTTTCAGTTGTATTGACTACCGAACTTTTAAACTTCTTTAATTGTCGTATTTGAATTCCTTTTATCGTTAAATTTCATTGGATCAAGACTTTGTTAGCTATTGTGTATTTGTGCTTGCCGATTTCAATGTTATGACTTTGTGAAATAGTATGGTAGTATATTTTTTGAATCGATTGAAAAAACCGAACAAATCGAACCAAACCAAATCGATTTTAATTAGTTTGGTTTGATTCGGATGACCTCGATAAAAAACCGAACCAAACCGAACCGCAAACACCCCTAGCGCCCAACTCCACTAAAATTCCAAGTAATGGGCGCTAAAACTCCAATTGCACTTTTCACTCCCAACAATCCAAAGAGTTTCAAAGCCCATCGCTAAGTACACCAAGCCCACCGCCAAATGCCTAACCAACTCCTAGGAAGTTTCAATTTAAGTCAAGATTCAAGATTTAAATGATTAGTTAGCAACAACCTCTTCTAGAAAGATACGATTTGGTTGTTAGGATTTAGATTAGATTAAATTTAAATTTAAATAAGTTATATTTCTCTTTAAAAGATAATATTAGTTTTTAAATTTCAGTTAGGTAGGAAGTTAGATATAAATAAATAAACAAGGTTCACAAAATAGAGATCATCTTTGACCAAATATCTCCTTCTTTAATTTTAGTTATTTTCTTTTCTATCATGAGTAACTAAACCTCTCTTGTTAAATGTTAGGAGCTCTATTTTATTTTCATAGATTAGTAATTCAAGTGTCTTCTTTATTTTGATTCATGTTTTTCTACTTTTTCAGGATTAAGTTTTGTTCTTCATATTTAATTGTTAGAAGTATTAGAAAATATTCTAATTTTGTCTTGGATTCCATTATTACTTTAGAAAATTTAATATTGAAATTAGCTCTAAACTCTTTGTCATGATTTTTAACTTGACTAGGAATAGTATTTTGAAAATTGTGTGGCTTTAAATAAAAAACGTTCTTCATCTTTTCTCTTAATTAATTGACCAAGAAGTTGGCGATTAATTAAGTTAAGAAAAATTAAATTGTCAAGGAATTAGAATTTGATTATAAATAATTTGTTGTGAAAAGATTTTTATTTGAGTCAAAATAAGGAAACACAAGCATCGGGCAGGTCGGCCAGGTCTTTCCTTGTTGTTCTGTTTCCGCCACGAGAAAGACGCACAGAAGAGGTATGCCCAGCATGCGAAGGATCCATAGTGTGTCTGTTGTCTTGGTAAGGAACTTTATGAGATTTCCCCTATTGTATTGAATCAACAAAAAAAACTGGTAAGTATTTTCTAAGAATATAACATCTCCGAAACCTTTAACATTCCCTATCCTTAATTACTTCCTAATTCTCTAAGGTAGTATTTGGTAGAGAGATAGAGATTGAAAAACTGAGATTGAGAGACTGAAATAAATCTCAGTATTCTATTTGGTACAAAGTGGGAGATAGAAATTGAAACAAGAATGAAACTCTAATTTAATTTGTACAAAGGGTAAAATTGAAATTAATTAATTGAAATGAGGATATTTTAGGTATAAAATGTTATTAAAATTTTAGTCTCCGTCTCTAAAAATTCCAGTCTCCTGTGTCCCCACTTTTTAGAGGTACTGAAATTTTGAGGACAGAGACAGAAATTTCAGTACTAGTCTCTGAGTCAAGAAACATGATACAGGGTCTCCGTCTCTCAGTCTCTATTCCAGTACCTCAAAACAAATGCTACCTAAGCCTTCTCTCGTTCTCTCAATTCTCCTCTTCACTGTTCTTGCTTCTAATTCAAGATCCACAACCCTCTTGCCAATGTTTGATTGACCTAATTAGAGATTTAATTAGATATTGCTTGCTTTAATCCGTTAATCATCGTTAGGGGTGGCAAAACGGGATGAACCCATCGGGCTAGGATTTGGAGCCCGCCAAATTAAAAAAATTCGCCAAACCCGCACCGCCAAATTGGCGCGTTTTAGCGGGACGGGGCAGGCCGGTCCGCCGGTCCGAATATTTTTATTTTTCTTTTTTTTATTAAATAAAAAGTGATTACTATTATAAAATTAATAATTATACAATTTTCAAACACTTTTTTTTGTTTTTGTTTTTATTCTTCTTTTAGTTATTAACTTTATTTATCTTATTTTACAATTTTGCATATTTGTTCAAATTATGTGACTTATTTTTCAAAATAAAGATAGTTCTATTGACAAATATTATTTTGAACAATTTTATTGAAGTTAAAAATTAAAAAAAAAAGATAGTGAAAAAAATTATATTATAATTTGACTATTTTTTATTTTTATTTGATTTTTTAATTACTATATTTTAGTTCATTTTAATGAGTGTTATTTAAAAAAAAAAGTCAAGCGGGCTAACTCACCGACCCACCAATCCGCCATAAAGTGGGGGCAGGCTAGCATTTTGAACCCATTTTAGTTGGCGGGACGGGTCGGCCCGCCCCGTTTATGGAACGGCCTAGGCGGGGCGAGGCGAGTTGGGGCAAACTTGCCACCCGTAATCATCGTGAGAACGACATTCACTCACCGTAGTATTACTTGATGTAATTTGGTCAACTTGTCAATAATACAAGCATATCAATTTTGGTTCAATAGTGTACTTTACATAAAAGTGTATTTGAAACTATTTTTAAAATCAATTTCATTTCGTTCGAAATGAAATGAACTAAAATGAAGTATATTTAAATTTATGTAAAATAAAAAATAAGTTGATTTAAATATTTATATAATAATTTAATTTTTATTTATCCCATAGTTTTTCATCACCACTAATAAACACCCCAAAACTGCTACCTCAAACTTGATCTTAATTGTAAATTTCATATATTTAAAAATCAAATCAATTCTTAAATTTTATCTATTCCAAATATAAGATTTGATTTACAAATTAAATTATTTCCAGTTATTTGAATTTTCAAAGACACCTTAAAGAAATACAAGAAATACTTTAGTAAAGAAAATTGATCATCAATGTAATATCAGAGAGAGCTGATGTAAACAGTATGTTCAATTATGTCCATGCTACTTTAAAGGTTATGTTGATTAGAACGAAGAATGTCGGATATTGATCACTAATTTTCTCAATATATTGAGTATCTATGAAGGATTAAACAAATAAGAATATAAAACAAAATGTACTCTCTAAAATAACAGTTTTGTTAAAAATCGTGTCAATATACATCACTAAAGGAAGAGAAAATTCTTCAGAACAGTTTTGATGAGTTGTGCTTAAATCTTAAGAGTGCTTATTCCCAGCTAGTGGGGGCAACACCTATGGATGCAGGAACGGAAGCCTGTGGAGCTGGAACTGGCTTCCAATCACCTGCAGCTGCGGATACAAAAGAACTTAGGTCAAATATATTGCCATCACAGCTTCCGACAGAACTATGGTAAGGCATACCGATTTTCTTGCATATTGAGGGAGAACGATTCAACACAACAACAATCCAGAATTATTTGACTAGAACATATTAGAAGTAAATGTGACAATTATGTTGCATCAAATATAACAGACTAATGGGAGAACAAATACAAAGACTTGATAGATAGAAAATTTCAATAGATAAAATTGAACTTAAATCACGCATGTGACTAACAGATCCAGAGTGGAAACAATTATTCTTACCGGCGTCTGGGGCCAAGTTAGCAGGTGCAGCTGCAATGGGTTGTTGAGGAACTGGTTCAGTCCAGGATTGTTCAGCTGTAACAGCCCCCCATTCCCCATCAGCTGCAGGGAAGCCGACAATGCCAGTAGCACCAAAATCTTGAATGGCATATACTGGGGCAGCTGGTAATTCCTCCTCCTCTTGTTGCTTGGCCTCTTCAGATTCTCTATTGAAGAATAAATCCACCTACACATGAAAAGTCGACATAATTTAGCTAAAGTTCAAAGGAAACAACATAATAAGACTACTATCTTTTGATAAAATATGAATTTTTTTGGGTAATTCAGATGAATAAATAGTTTGGGGTTCAAATTATGCAGATGTTCTAAACTAATTTTTGCTACACGCCTGTCCTAAACACCTTTTAGATTGTTTAGGACAAGCGTGTAACAAAATTGGTTTAGAATATCTGTATAATTTTGAATCCCAAACTATTTTATCATGTGAATTACCCAAATTTTTTACACCTGTATGTACTGCGAGAAAGATTGTTCTAAAAAAGTGCATACCAGATGAGACATTTGCAATGCAGACATTGAGAAGCACACAATAAATCTAAAAGAGCTACAAAATAATAATAGTTCAACCCGTTAAGAGCAAAATTAGTTTACCATCACATCCCACTTAAGCCCTGGATGAATAGTACCCCTCATCTGCAGAACCATCCTTGCTAATAACCAAAACAGACAACCAATACTGTGCTTCTCCTTGTTATTGGCAGGAATGCCAACATCAACATAGCGCATCGGAGAATCAGTGTCGCAGAAGGCAATCGTTGGAATATTTCCAAGAGCACCTTCCTTAATGGGCTGCACATATTTTAAAAAATAAAAAAATAGAAAAGCAAACTCAAAATGAGATAAACTAATAACAGAATTTCAAACTCCCATAAAAACATATTGACAGTTAATTGTGAAACAACATACACCACTACACTCAACACAAGTGAAAAAAATAAGTTTCAAACATCTAAAAAAAGTGGCACCTGATGATCAGTCATTGGATCAGTCAGAATAAGTAGGCGAGACTCGTTATAGGATGTCTGCATCTGATTAGTGAATGTTCCAGGAGTGTGCCTTCCAGCAATTGCATTCGCACCCGTGTATTGGGCAAACTTCAAGACTGCCCTCTGACCATATGGCCTAGCAGACTGAACAATGATGTCGTGAGGGTTCTCGATGGCAACAATAATCCTAGTAGCAAGTTGGAGGTTCTCCCATGTCTTGCCAAGGTTAATTATGTAAATACCTGTGGACAAGGAATACGAAAAATCAACCAAGCCATAAAAATATTTTCCTATTGCAAAGGGAAGCATCGGAAAGATTAAAGGCGTGTATATGTTTCATAAATTTTGGGACAGAAGTTGCTTTTTCATCAGAAACTCATTGGTAAAATTATGATAATAAGCTGTTTTGAAAACAATGTGATAATGCAAGTACACATATTCATGTCAAAATCCTTATTAATAATTAAATTGACCCTTTCAATCAATAGCACAAACTAAATCGAGAACAGTTGACAAACACTAGTCTATAACAAACTAATAAAAATGTCTCCCAAAAAAAGAACCCTACACACGAAAAGATAAATAGAAGAAAAAATGATAAACCCATTGAAGAGCAAGGAGTATCTAGACCCCAAAGAAACTACACAAATATGTGTTCTTCATTAGATTTCAAGAACTAAACTAGTAGTATAACCCCAAAGAAAATATCAAAAGAAGCGTGGGTTACAATCATTGCAGCGCTTGAAAACGTAGCGTTCCATCTGGAAGTCACAGTTTTTGCCTTCGAGATGAACCTCAGCTACGAGCATCATTTGGATGTCTTGCTCCTTCCGCGAGAGCTGGTGCGACACTTCAGCGGTTGTGGCGGCGGAAATGGCCATCGTTGGGGAGGAAAGTTGGTCTCTTGAGAGATTCGTAGCAATACCCTAGAACCCTAAACCCTAGAACCCAAAGACTCTAGAACCCTAAGACCCTAGAATCCCTAAGACCCTAGAACCCCTAAGACCCTAGAACCTTAAACCCTAAACCCTAAACCCTAACCCCTAAACCATAACCCCTAACCCCAAACCCCTAAACCCTAAACTCTAAACCCCTAAACCCTAACCCCTAAACATAACCCCTAAACCCCAAACCATAACCCCCAAATCCCTAAACCCTAAACCCTAAACCCCAAACCCCTAACCCCTAAACCCTAACCCCTAAGCCCTAAACCCTAACCCCTAACCCCTAAACCCTAAGCTATAAGCCCTAAGCTCTAAGCCCTACACCCTACACCCTACACCCCAAACCCCAAATCCCAAACCCCCAACCCCCAACCCCTAACCCCAAGCCCCAAGCCCCAAGCCCCAACCCCCAACCTCTAAGCCCTAATCCCTAAGCTCTAAGCCCTAAACCTTACACCCTACACCCTACACCTTACACCCTACACCCTAAATCATAACCCCTAACCCCTAAACCCTAACCCCTAAACCCCTAACCCTTAACCCCTAACCCCTAACCCCTAACCCCTAAGCCGTAAGCCCTAACCCTTAACCCTTAACCCCTAAGCCCAAAGCCCAAAGCCCTAAGCCCTACACCCTAACCCTACACCCCAAACTCCAAACTCCAAATCCCAAACCCTCAACCCTCAACCCCCAACCCTTAACCCCCAACCCCCAACCCCAAGCCCCAAGCCCCAAGCCCCAAGCCCCAACCCCAAGCCCCAAATCTGAACCTCCAACCCCCAACCCCTAAGCCCTAAGCCCTACACCCTACACACTACACCCTACACCCTAACCCATAAACCCCTAACCCCTAACCCCTAAACCCCTAACCCCTCACCCCTAACCCCTAACCCCTAACCCCTCACCCCTAACCCCTAACCACTAAGCCATAAGCCCTAAGCCCTACGCCCTACACCATACACCCTAAACCCTACACCTCAAACCCCAAACCCCAAACCTCAAACCCTCAACCCCCAAACCCCAACCCCAAGCCCCAACCCCCAAGCCCCAAACCCCAACCCCCAACCCTTAACCTCCAAGCCCAAGCCCCGAGCCCCAACCCCAACCCCTAACCCCTAAGTCCTAAGCCCTACACCCTACACCCTAACCCCTAACCCCTAAGCCCTACGCCCTACACCCTACCCCCTACACCTCAAACCCCAAACCCTAAACCCCAAACCCTTAACCCCCGACCCCCAACCCCAACCCCAAGCCCTAACCCCCAAGCCCCAACACCCATCCCTTAAGCCCTAAGCCCTAAGCCCTACACACTACACCCTACACCCCAAACCATAAATCCCGAACCTCAACCCTCAACCCTAACCCCGAAACCCCAACCCCCAACCCCTAAGCCCTAAGCCCTAAGCCCTAAGCCCTAAGCCCTAAGCCCTACACCCTACACCCTAAACCCTAACCCCTAACCCCTAAGTCCTAAGCCCTAAACCCTAACCCCTAAGCCCTAAACCCTAAGTCCTAAGCCCTAAGCCCTACACCCTACACCCTACACCCTACACCCCAAACAACAAACCCCAAATCCCAAACCCTCAACCCTTAACCCCCAACCCCAAGCCCCAACCCCCAACTCCCAACCTCCAACCCCTAAGCCCTAACCCCTAAGCCCTAAGCCCAACACCCTACATCCTACACCCTAAACCTTAACCCCTAACCCGTAACCCCTAAACCCATAAATCCCTAAACCCTAAACCCCAAACCCCTCACCCCTAAGTCCTAACCCCTAACCCTTAAACCCTAAGCCCTAAACCCTAAGCCCTAACCCCTAACCCTTAAACCCTAAGTCCTTTAACAACAATTTATAAAAAAAAATATTTATGATACACTTATTTATAAAAAAAATTTATTATTAAAAAGTTGATATCCATATTTGAAATTAAATTTATGCATAAATTTTAATTTGATGCTTTTTTTATCTATTTTTTAATTCAACAAGTGATTAAAAATAAAACAATAAACTTATAATTATTATAACATAATATTAAAATTAATTTAAAACATATATATCTTTTTTAGTTCTCTTAGGATACAGATGGATCAAGTGAAGCCGAATTCTCCTTGACTTGGACCTAGTCTGAAATAATGACCGGGTCTATTTTTGAGATCTTTATCCGATTTTAAACCCAGTAAAATCACAATAAATTAGTCCCTAAAATATTCAAGATCGGATCAGGTCTTTGGATTGGACCGGACTATGTACATCCCTATTTCTCACAATCAATCAGTTGAGATTTGAAAAGTATAGATGTTATTCCAAAATGGTTAAAAATCTTAAAGAGAATAAAACCACTAAAATTACTTAAAATTATCAAATATTTTAAACAAAATTACCTTTGAAATTTGTTAATGATAAGGATATTTTTAATTATTCTAAAATATGATAGAAATAATAAAATATAAAATGCTATTTTTTATAAGTGACAAATAATATTTATATTTGATTAAGTTACTTGTATATTTAATTTGAAATTCTGCGAGAATATTTAAATAATTAATTAAAAAATATATTTACTAACCAAAATTCGATCTCTAGAGTTTTTGGATTTTAAAAAAAAAATTAGCATTGACAAAAGAATAAAAAAGATATTCACTTATCATAAAATTATCAAATTTTAAAGATAAAAATATCTTATTTTTTAATTGTTTCGCATTATGTTTTGTTTGACCTCGATACAAGATATCGATCAAACTTGTATCAATAATCTCAATTCGAAAAGCAGATAAGATTCCTCTAAAAAGAGTTCAACCCAAAATTTATCGACTAAGTGTCGAAATTAACTTTGCAAGTAGTCGAATGAAAATTATAACCAATGTATTATTAATTAATAATATAGTATAAACAGATATTTAACACGAATAAAATAAAAATAGAATTAAACATAAATTTAAAATTAAAATAATAAGAAAAAAGAGAAGAAAATATTGGAATACTAACTAAAACTGAAAACTAAAGAACAAAGCTTGAAATTGAACAAACAGAAGTGAACTAAAGTAAAATTGGAAATAAAATACATAAATCAAATAAATTGACTCACATATACTTGCATTCCATAATTTTTCACATATACTTGCATTCCATAATTTTTCATAGTATTAATGTGATTGAGAATTTATAGAGCTTTTAGTGTGATTTTGTGTTGTTTAATAGAAATCCCCCTAAGAACCTTAGACTTCTATACACTCATTTCTTAGTCATTAAGTAGTTATCCCACACCTATCTTTGTATCTTGTCTTTCAAAAATTTCAACCAGGTTCTACTCCTATCTGGTGTAAATCATTACAAGTTCATGGAAGTTATTAAATAAGATCAAATTTACTATTTAAACATGTTTTAATTGTGACCCTCAGATTAAATTTTTGACCGTCTTCACTTTTACTCTATTTCTAAAAAATTGTGTGTAACTAATTTGAGCATTACTTTTATGACGTAAAATTTCAAACCAAATCTTATTATTTCTATTATTATTAGCTAGTATCATTTAAGCCTTTTAACTCTTAACTTTCTCATATTTAAATTCAAAAATAATCACTATCATTTTTATTATATTATCTTAAATCATATTATATCAATTTAGCTAATATACGATGATTACTAATACATAAATGATAATATTAAAAATGTATAATTAATATTAAATAAATTCTACTCTATTCTTTCTATAATAACATATATATTACTCTATGAGACATGTCATGTTTTAATTGGTTATTATGTTAACTATAGTTAAATTATTGATAAATTAAATTATAACCCAAAATAAATAATTATATAATTTACTCAAATATTAAAAATTCAGTCTTTGAGTATTCTCCAAATCATGCTCCCACAAAATTAACCCTAATCTTCTTTATTTCCTCCTCCGTTCTGGCACCGTCGCCGCCACCGAGCATAACCGCCTAATTGGGTGCCCCCATTCTCTCCGTCTGTCGTGCCATCTCCGTGCTCGAAAGCATCGCCGCCGCCGTCGTCACAAGCAGCGCCGCCTTCCTCACGGTATCCTTCCCTCTCACAGTCTCATGAAATTGCGTTGCAGAATCCCTTATCCACTCTGCAATAACCACCAAGTGTGATGAACATGAATCAAATTGCTTTTTTTAGTTGTTCATCATCTTCATCATTCTCAACAAAGCTTCCTCTTCATTCCTCAACACCTCTAAAAAGATCAAGAAGAAGAAGCAACCACGATTTTCTAAGAATGGTGACTCGTTCCTGTCTCGATGACAGTTCCGCACTTCTCCGAGCAGCTCAATACACTGTATGCCTATGAAACTCGAATTCCCAGTTCTGCATTTTTCAAAGTTTGCAACTTTGCAATTTACTATGTGTGATCAATGTATGGTTTTTCATCCATGCCAATTCAGAATTCACTAGCTTTGTTATCATAATCCCTAGTTTCATGTTTTACTTAGCAATGTTTGTCAAAAATCCTTTCTCTTTTTGTTGGGTTGCTTTCTGTGAATTAGTTGATACAGTATTGCATTCTTGTTGTTGATGCCTAGTGTTGTAATGTATGCAGCTTTTTGTTGTCCAGATTTTAGGGTTACTAGGCTTATGTTGGGATTAAAACTCCTTTTTTATGCATAGTGATTTTCCATATTGTTGGAAGATGAATGATTTTGTAGATATGCTGTTTGATAGGTAGACACATATGTGAAAAGTGGAATGGTTGTAGGATTGGGGTCTGGTCATGCTTCTGGTATGGCAATCCAGCATTTGGGTCGCCAGCTTCGTACCGGTAATTTGAAGGACATAGTAGGGATTCCCATGTGAGTTCTTCCTCTTTGGCACTTTACATTTCTTCTTCCCTTCCTTTTTTATATTATCAGTCATTACTATGCTGTTTTAATGATGTTAGCTATTTGAATTAGCCATATTCTGAATTTTGGTCACTTTCTGCAATGGAAATATCTTTATACAATGGGAATTTCAATCAAACCAATGAACCGTTGAACCTTAATGCATCGGTTGTTCCAAGTCTGTTGCAAGTGCAAGCGAGGCAGCAAAGTTTGGGATACCATTGGATACCTACCAAAACAGTAGTCAAGTGTGCATAAAAATAATTAGCTTCTACATTTTCCTTTAATGTTGAGTGTTTCTTGTTTTAGAGGATCTTGGTTGCTTGAAACTTAAATTTAAGTAAAAGGTGGAAATGTGTAAAGTAAAGTGGATTTTTTTTTCTTCTTTTCATTCTATTGCTCTAATACTTGAAATCTTAGTTCATAATCATTAGCAACTGCTCCATTGTAGATTCATTTTTGCCATTGATGATGCTGATGCTATAGAAGAAGGGACACGTGTTGCTATCATTGGGCGGCGTCGTCACAAGCAGTGCCGCCTTCCTCACGGTATCCTTCCCTCTCACCCAATATTATTATTATCAAGATCGGTATATGGAAGGATAGACTATAAGCATAATTCCTTTGTATTTTTGGGGTACAAATTCTTTTATAGATTCCAATTCAGATGACGTAAATGCTTTGATCTCATTAGTTTTTTTGAAGGACTTGCAAGTTGTCCACCAACAAGTACGAGATTCTGGATATGGAGATTTATTGCCGATGAATCTTTAGCTATTGCTGCTTCAAGTATCCTTCCTCGTTGGAATTACTTTCGTTTTCTCAGATTCTTAGGTCTCCCCTCCCCCCCCCCCAAAAAAAAAACACCAAAGAAAAGGGAAAAATCATATATGTTTTGTTAACTATGTTATTCTTTGTAAGCAAGAGTAAGAAACAGAGGTTGGTTCCTTGACTAGTCTTACTTGTTCATTCTTTTATGTTATTAGCTCAGGCAATCACTCTATCAACCTGTATAGTTGCTCACAACAATGCATTGTTCGCTTTGCTGGTGTCAAATAATTTTGCTCAGATAAAAAGCAATGTGTATAAGCAATACAGCAGGGACAATGTATACAGTTTGGTTTACTTTGGTAAGTTATTGTGCTTGCTAGAGTTTATTTTCCTTTGATTTCTGCTTATTTGGTATATTGATGATTAGTTCCTATGCTAAATAGAAAATTATGCAAACCCTTTTACAATATGATGAATAAAAGTCACTTTTTAAGCAAAATGAAAGTTAGATACGGTGTTGAAGTCCATGATTAGTGCATCCCTTTGATTTAAATTCTAATTTTGTTAGGACTTAATGGGTTGCATTGGTTAAAGACTAATAAATATTTTATGTATGCGTTTTGATCTTTTAAGGAAATATGATATGAATATGATAAGGGTATTATGGGCAATTAGGAGGTACATTGTTAGTGAGTGAGAATTATGGGAATATGTATGCAAACTGATAATTGATATCATCAAGCATTCATTCATTGCTAAATTCAATGACATGAAACCCATTACATACTCTGAGTTCCTTGAAGACCTCTGTAAACCGGTGATCCTTTCATCTGATTTTATGTGCATTTCATCCATGCACTATTATTGGTTGTTTATTCTGATTAAAAAGGCATTAAACAGCTGGTTGTGCATGGTTAATTTGCATATGTTTCAAATCCTCACGGGGTATCTTGAATTTGAGTGGCTTTATGAGCAATAATACATTGAAAATACCACAGCCTTCCATAATTCAATTTCCAAATTCCTTTTGTGATTATCTGTTGTAAACTTGTAATATGTTTTTCTTTACTGCGATATTGAATCCAATATGGTTTTATATGCCTTTTGTATTCCTTTATAGCAATATGGTTCAATATCTCTAAATAACTTGGTCATTTTTCTTCTCAATTGATTGTGTCCCTTTGATTTATAGTTTAATTCCAGTGAGTTTAGTTTATAAGTGAAGACTTTTACCATATTTCACCAAAAAGCAAGAAAAGAAAAAGAGAACGAGAATACTTTTACCATATGAAAGGGGTTTTTTAATATAAATAGGCATTTGCACATGGTGTATCCTGTTGGAAAGCAAGAATATGCTATTTAGTTGACACTTGAAAAAGCCAACTATTACTGCATAAAGAATGATGTATAATTATGCAACTTTAAATAAAATTCCAAGAGCTGCCGAAATTAGGAGAATTGTAATGTTTTAGTGATATTCCAAGAAATGAATATGCAAAACTAGTTCTTTTTTTTTTCCTTAAGAGAGATATATTAGAGCTATGGGGTGCTGACGTGCTGTAGGGCATGGCAATTTAAGGTTTCTGCATATTTCAGTGGCAAATTAAATTATTGAAGGACAAGTCATGTGTGTCTGATCGAGCATGCTATTGACTTGGTTTTCTTTCTTATTCAGAAAAATGTCAGGTGTATATCATTGACTTTGGTATTGCTAAGAAATACAGGGACATTTCTACACATCAGCATATTCCTTACAGGTCTCCTTTTTTTACAATCATTCTTACTTTTTATTTATTTTATTTGATTTTATGCACCATGGTTAGAAGGTTCAACATGAAATTATTTTGGATTTTTGGAATTCTAGAATGATCTTTTACTATGGGAAAACCGATATCTGAAATGTTAAGATATTGCTGCTCGTGATAGACTGACTATTTAATTGTTGAGATTTATGGTAAAAGAGTAGCACATAAATCTATAAATAAATTTGTGGCTGTTTGCTGTCAACATTCTTGTGTGGTTTCTATGAATTTGACTTGCTTATTTGCTCTGCAGAGAGAATGAGAATTTGACAAGAACGGCTAGGTATGCTACAATGGTCAATGGTGCCTCTCATGGCTGGTTCTTTGGATGCTGCAATCAACACCTTCGAGCAAGAAGGCCAAGTTGGTATGGTATTCGAAATGTATAAAAACTCTGCTGGCCTCTTCTAGCAGTTAGAAACCTCCATTGAATTAACTTTGGAAGAAAGTGATATGGAGAAAAGAGAAAACGGGAAGATCCTTGAAATGAAGGTGGCAATGAAATTGGGAAGAAGCATATCACAGCTGAGGGAATCACAGTTGATGAATTTGCCAGCAAGTTATGAGAGGCTAACATATATAATGAGCTCTATATTTTGTATTATATACACATCTATACATATATAATTATTTTAATACAAGAGAAGAAAAGCTCGAGCCAACTTTTGAGCTTTTAGTAAGTCGAAGTTAAATTTGGTTTGATGTGATCAAGATCTAGAATACAAGCAAATACAATTTGTGAGGAATTACTTAGTTTTGGTGAATGTCATTATAACTTTCCAGTTACTTATGTTTGAACTTGCACCAATACAAGAAACTCCCGAAAAATACTTAATAACTATGATTCAGAATATACAAAGTACAAACCATTATGTTAATATTTGACAAGCTTCCATCGGGAAGTGGCTCAAGCTAATTCTTCAACAAAATTAGTACTCCATGGTCCAAAAACTCTAATTGGAGCTGTTTCGAGCTGTTTCCTGCAAAATAGACAAATAGTTGGTGAAAATTACCAAAGAAAATATGCACAAGTAAGATAGAGTATTAAGGAAAACACCAGAGCACACTTGATATGACAGAAAATCAACAGCTTACTTCGAGAGGATTTCTGTTGTTAGCATACTCATACAAACGGCCAAGGCTGGAGAAGACAACAAGAGCGACTTCAGCATCACAAAGCACAGACAGTTCATATTAGAATTATCTTTATAATTTTTTATTTTATCTAAATTTAATTTTTTACATTTTTAGATTTAATTTAAAAAATTTGTGTTAATGTTAGAATAAAAATGGAAGGCAACAAGAAATGGTGTTGGAAAGTCCAAGTAAAAGTAGAGGCTCAACAAAATCAGACAGCGGAATAGAAATAGAAGTTAAACATATTCAAGGAAGGAAGAAGAAAAAACCGAAATAGTGATGAGCAAGAGCAACAATGAATCAACAAACAAGAATACCAACAATAAAGTAAACAATACCAACAAACAGCAACAATGAATCAATGATTATTGAACAAAAATGAGTGAAATTACATAGTAACTCATCAGTATTACTAACAAAATTTCAAAACAAGCAAAATAAGTGCAGCAAACCAAAAATCAATTCAGAATCACATAATCACAGAATCAGAATCACAGAATCAGAGAATCATAGAATTTGAACCCAGCAACTCAGAAGTACAGAATCAAAGTTATTAACAAGAAAGTAACAAAACCCTAAACAAATCCAGCAACTCATAAACACAGAAATAATAATTAACAAAATCAAGCCCTAACTATTTCATAATTATAAACCCAAGTTATCAACAATAAACTGAACAATAAATTGAGGTGGAGGTGGCGACCTGCTGTGTTGATCGTGGGTGGCCAGAACCCAGAAACGCTGCTGAGTGGAGGTGGCGAGGTGCTTTGTTGATCGTGGCCTCGTGGGTGCTGTCTGCTGTGCTGCCCTGTTGGGTCAGTTGGTGGTGGCGAGGTGCTGTGTTGATCTGGGTCTTCGCGTTCGTGGTGCAGCGGCGGTGGGGAATCTCTGCTCTGTTCTGCGGTGGGGAATCGCTGCTCTGTTCGGGGAATACGTATGCATTATTGGCCTGTCATCAAAGAAAACATCTGAATCAGACTGTGTTCTACCAAAGAGTTAAATGAATAGATTAGAAAACAAATCACATAATGAAACATCATAACTAAAGTCAATCTGACCTTGAAACAGACCACATAGGTTTCCAACTTTCAGGATGAACTGCAGGAGCAGGAGCAGCAAAACACAGAAATATTAAATAAAAATCAGTATCTCATAATATTGACTGACTTGTGCTATACCAGATAAAAGAAATTAGAATCACTGAACCAGCAATAAAACAACAACCAGCAACAATGAAATCAATGATCAGTGACAAGTAAAATAATAAAACAAATATAACAAGTTAACAAAAACCAGCAACAATGAATCAATGACAGTAAACCAGCAATCAGAAGAAATTTCAAGCAAATTCAAGCAAGCTCGTATAAAACTAAACTAGAATAAACAAAACTAATCAAATCAGGAAGCTAATACTATTTAAAAGGTAAAAAAAAAAAAATAGCCAAACAAAACAAGGCATGTCACAGCATCACAAATTCACAATCCAAGAGAGACACAAACAAAGACAACCATAGCTAAAACCAGAATAAAAAAACATAATTATACAATTAACAGATTCACAAATTACACAGAACTTCCTGGAAATTTTGTTATACAATCTAAACAAAATATAGTGATTAAACATGGCATAATCCCACGTATAATTAGCATCGATATATAATAAACAACCAATTGAACAATTATTTTATCAGAAAAAAATTATTGAAAGCCAAATTACATTATTTCTTCAACGCAACATGAATCAAATCGTCCAATTCTATGTGTGATAAACCCTAGGATTTGATATTAGAAGAGAATGCTGAAAGGGACAAAGAAAGAAAACTAGGTGGAACGTTACCTGGTTGAAGATTAGGGTTTATGAAGGGTGAATTGAATGGAATCAAATGTTGGTGACTCCTCTCAAGTTCTGGAAGAAACGAAGAATGCTGTTCGTAGAGGACGACGCAGCTCCTGGTGCGTGGAGGAGACGGCGGCTGCAGCGCGTGGATGACGACGAGGAAGGGAGGGAGAGACAGAGCCCCGCCGAGGAGAGGGAAGCACGATGAGGAAGGTCGAAAGAGAAAGGACCGCGCCGAGAAACGAGAAGAGGGAAGCGTGACGACTGACGAGGAAGGGCTGCCAAGAGGGTGCCATTTGACGATGTCAGTGGCTGAGAGGTCGACGGCTCTATGGAGGATGGAAGGAGGAGTTTTTGGTGCTGTGGAGTGGTTGAGGACTCAAGGGGAGATAGAGAGTGGAGAGAGTTGGGGAGTGGGGACTAGGGTTGCTGAATGCTGAGTGTGGGAGTGGCGACTACTTGGGTAAGTTGGGGGTTGGGGGGTTTGAATTTTAGGGTTTTTTTAAGTAACCGGTTCGGTTCGGTTCGGTTAGGATTTTACAATTAAAATCGAAAACCGAACCGAACCGCAAAAAATCAAAATATCATTTTTCGGTTTTTTCGGTTTTCGATTTATTCGATTTTCGGTTTGTTTGGTTCGATTGGTCAGTTTTGTCGGTTTAAATCGGTTTTGAACACCCCTATCAGCAACGCAACCATTAGTAGAAGCAGCCAAGGAACAGAGTTCCTGACGAGAAGATGGGTTTAGATAAGGATATACGATGGGTTTAGGGAACAAAAGCTCAGCAAAACAGAGATTTTGGTGTGAAGCATAGACGATGGAATTAGGAAAGGATTGAGAAGAATGTTTTGGTTTGAGCGGGTTTAGGTTTTTCTTTTGCGCCAAAATTGGGGAAAAATTGAAAGAGGCGACTATTTACCCAAGATTAAAAATTTTTAAAGGGGGTTTATAAAACTCCTGTAAACTAAAAATAAAAAATCATGTAAATTGAATTCCGAAAAATGAACAGGAAAAAAAGGAAGTCTTTTATCAATATTGCATGAATTTATAAAAACTCATGGTAAATAATATTGGTAAAATAAAATATTTTTTGTAAAGCACAATAATTTTAAATTGGATGGAACACTACTTAACTCTAGGGTACTAACCTACTTAATTATTATATTAGCAGTTTAATATATTTAGTAACTCTTTATAAGACTAACTTTTCTAATTTTAATTTTAACCTTATTAATTGGATATAATAATTTAAACATTAAAGATAAAAACATTAAAAAAACCTATCCAAGTTTTTTCAATTTATATTATATAAAATTTATAAATTTAAATTAAATAAGATATTAAACAAATTTATTATGTTGTTATTATGTATAACAAAATTCAATTAAAGATTTATAAACATTATAAATAATTAACTATTTATAAACGTTATTAACTTTACTTATCTATTTTTAATAGTATCTAATTTGAAGTAGAGATAAAAATTCATATTCTAAATACCCTTTATATTCATATATATTATCAATTGGTAAAAAATATTTTTAAATTTTATATTTAATTTTTTAAATTATCTTTATTTTTTATTTTTATAAAACATTAATATACATTTTTGTAATATCCCTTCATCATATTAAACAATATTCTTTCTCTTACTGTATACTGATCTCTGTACACATACATATTATTGACTATTAAATTACATTGGCCATCTTTCTTATTTTTTTCTTATCCTGCTACCTTCTCTTCGCACGATCGTTATGAATTATCACCAGGTATTATCATCGCAACTTTTACCATTGTCTATCACTATAATCTAAAACCATATATGCTATAAACTTTTATGAGTTGTTGAAGGTTTGTTGAAAAAATTAAGACACAAAGCATTTATAATTTTTGGCCAAATTATCAAAATTTGATGTCAGTAACCCTATAAAATGATATCAAAATTTATTATTTCGAACTAAGTTAGTAAAAAACAGCACATAAATGTAAGTTTTTTAATTAAAGACTTGTATATTTAAATCGCAGTGTAATATAGTACATTGAGACAAAATACAGCCATTGCAATTCCACGTGTGGCTGCTACTATATACAATTAACATTTATTTCAACATACACATTAAGTAAACTATACATTATTGCTTGGTTTTACATTTTTAGAAAAAATGATATCATATCTTCAGGATGAGATTGATTTTCATAATCGAATGTGAATCTTCTTATTAGTATTATCGTCATTTGATTACTATCCAGAAACAACAGTTATTTTAAGTTGAGAATGTTATTAGATAACTATATAATAAGTAACTTTTAAATTATATAATGCATAAAAGTTATATCTTTGGATTTATCTTGAAATCAAAAGATTAAAGTTAAATGATATTAGCTCTCTTATTAAGCATAGAAATAAACATCAAATGACTCAACAATAGATTCGATAAGAGAACAAAATATCCTATAACCAAAGAATCACTTAAACTAAAAAATGCATAATAAAATATGATGTGTCTCGGAAAAAATAAAATGCGATGGAAAAAAAAACTACATATCCTTTTGTAGTCGTGACTATTTTTGTAGTATATTTTTCATATATGCATGTGCCTTATCCATAACTTCTGACTTCTGACTTCTTCATATTGAATTCCTTGCTAACCAAGTCGATTGCTAGCATCATCCTATCACTGTCAGAGACCTAATAATTTTAAAAAGTACGGAACAATTAGAATAATATATATATATATATATATATATATATATATATATATACACTTAGATACATATTACATTTTTTTCTAATAATAATAAAAAATTTATTAATTGAATAAATTTGATTACCGTGATGCCAAAATCATCAGTCCACCCGCACTCTTTCATCCATTGAGCAACCCAGATACCGCAATCATTACTGAAAAGTTAAATGTGTGATTTGTACTACTTAATCAGTTTAACCGAACACATGATTCGTACATAACAAACTCGATAGACATGAAAGTAAAAAAAAATTTAAAATAATATTACTTACGAGCCTTTCCTCTGTTGTGGCAGGTCAGACGGTTCCACGATACGAAACTTAGAAATCCGAGGTACAGTAATTTCATTAGAATTGTAGAAAGATTTGTGTTTTAACATTCGTTCGATGAATATAGCCTGTGTGACATAAAATATAATGTGATACTGTGTAGTGCAAGCAATGTAACGGGTTAATTTTTATTACCTGTCTAAAATGGATAGATTATAAAAAATTTAAAAATTATTAATTCGATATTAGTGTTAACAAATGAACCTTAATTTCAAATTAAACAAACTATTAAATCACTTACAAACCGAATATAGCAATGATCTTAAAATACAAATTTCAATTGTAATTTCAAACGATGTCGTGTTTTTTTTATTATATACAAAACATTCATAATAGTAAAGAGAATAAAAGTTGAAAAACTAAATTTACTTTCAAACAAAATCAAACTGGACCACTTACCATGGTTTTAACTGATAATAGCCTACCATAATTTCTGTCTGGTATTTTACAAGAATCAAGCACAACGATCTTTTCTTTTTTTATGTCTAAGATTATCAGGAACCAATGCTCATTGAGGTCGTTGATGGGGACAAAAATATACTTATTTACAAAATAAGGAGGATTGTGAGTCTATGCTATTAAGATAACCATACAATTTGTATGAAATAAATCATATTTTATTTACTAAAAATTAAAGGACTTACCTTTGATAAGTACTCAATCTTATACATATAGTTATCTGCATATTGTTCCCTTAGTTGATTGGGTGGTCTGAACCATGTAAGTGCTAATTGCTGATTATATTGTCATAAAAAAATATGACATCAAATTATTCATATGCTGCTTGAAACTTAATCCAAACAAAATATTAAATACAAATTTATCCACAGTATTTTTGTACTAAAACTTACCGAAAAAGTTGTTGGCAGAAACCATACGGAGGGCAACTTGTTAAGCTTTTTATGCTATTGTGTGAGAATGCAAGCAAGGAAATCTATAACCTACAAATAAATACATTTGTATATTTTTAATTTTACGATACATAACATTAACATTTTATACTTTTTTAATGTTAAATAATAAAAAATAAATATTTACATCTTGGATGACTTGTTCTCCTGGAATTAACGTGGCTAAACTTTCTCTATTTGCATATGCGGTACGAGTTGACACCAATACTTCATCCCTTTACGAATGCACATGCAAATATTCAATTCAGAAAATTGTTGTTACGAAAGTATAAAGTAGACTTGCATCAAATCGAATAGTCTTATAAGGTGTTACCGATTAACTTGAAACTTTAAATCCGGACCAAAAATATATACGGCACAAGCAAGTTCATCCGTCGTTAGAATCATATCCTCCGGTGGTCTAAAACTAATGGGCATCCACTGCAAACACGCAGCCATAATCATGTGTAATTAAACAATAAAATTAAAAACATTAATACTAAACAAAGTCATCACAATACAATTTCATGTTTTTATACACATACCTGTGGAATTTTCGGGCCACATGAACGCCGTGGCAGCACAAACGATGAGGTACCCTTTTATCAATATATATTCCCGTATTTGAATTCCAATCTAATTCAGAAGATCTTCGTGGGGAGACATTTGGTTTGAAGAGCTCCTTGAGAGTAACGTCGTTTGCGTGGTTATCAGAATTATTGCTAGGGGAGAATTTGTGTAGGATGGGTTGTACAACTGTTTTTAGACATTCTTGGGATCGAATGAATTTGCTCATTATTTTATCTATGTCAACTTTGTTATCAGTTTTTGAATTATTAATATTCGTCGTATTATTAATAGCTAAATTTTCTATGTACGGATTGTCCGATCTAGATCTATTAACGACGTACAATGGATAAGCCACTTGGTTTTGTTTTTCGAGGATTTTCGTCAAAGAGGTTATGGCTGTTGTCATCTTATCAACTGCATTAGTAAAAATAATTTTACGCTGGTGGTGGTACTGGTTGTAGTTGGGTGGTGAGTGAGCTTCAACGTGTTGAGAATGGTTCCTGTTAAGGGGTGAGTTCACCTCCTTCTGTTTCTTGTTACCCGTATTTAAACTTCCATAAAAACTATATTTTAAATGTTGCACATAACACACAAATTACGAACACATATTTAAAGCATCTACAGATACTAAATAATTAATAAAAGTTAATATTGTATTATAAATATTACATAAAATTTAATAAAAAATTAATTCCTATGAAAAAATTATCACAAAGAATGTAGCTTTTTGAAGTTGAAAAAATGATTACATCGTTGTTCACTATATATACGCTGTATGGTTACTATGGTAAATTATATATTATTTCGAAGCCCCGGATGTTAGCTTTCCAACGCAACTAGAACTGCCTCATTTGGACCCATGTAGCTCAAGTTATGATTGTTTTAGTGTGAGAAGGTCAGGCTGTACAGCTCAACAATTCCTTCAATTTCTTGAATTCCTTCCACTTTTGCATGCTTCCTTTCCGTTCTCCAATCCATTCCTGCTCTGTAATCCCTGTAATCACTTAACGCACATATCACGGCATCTAATGATAATAAGAGAGGATTAATATTAGCAAATATAAGGTCAAAGAAGCATGTTTTCAATTATAGCACAAAATTAGGAAGGAGAATGTAAAGCCATGCATTTTGTATGAACAAGTGTATGAAAAATTGATAAAATCCACTTAATTGAGCATAAGATAAACCGTAAAATAGCGGTTTATCACTTACCTAAAGCTTTTATTTAGACTTGTTAATTTTGTATTAATTATAATTTTAATCCAGTTTTTTCATATAATTATAACTTTATCTCTAAGACCACAGTTATTAACCTAGCTTGTGTTAGTTATATTTTTAACCCCTTTTTTATACAAGTGGCCTAAATACCCCTAGTGATGCACCATGCATTTTTCAGAGGACTTTAAAGTAGATTTTTTTACACCCTTTTGTGGATGATTTTCTTAGGGTTTTTTTTTATGATTTCCACCACTTTTTAGTGACTTTTGAGGTTTGAAACTTAAACGTCAAGTGCTGCAAATTTTCGGCTCTTAAATATAAGAAACATGGTCATAAAAAAATTATATTTCACATATATATCAAGTCAAAATAACTGTGCATCATACAATTTTCAGAATTAGGTTTTATGCACAAAATTATCATAAAATAGTTCTCATATGAACACCAATTAAGTATGAGGATAATCTAACTAATCCTAATCCTTACCTCTTGTTCAAATAAGTTCTTACACATTTTACACACCAAAAATTACCTAAACAAAAGTAAGAAGACAATTAATAAAAATTGAGTCCTCTTGGTTGAATTATGGTGCTGGAAAAAGGAATGAATTTCATCCACTTTGAACTTGAATTTTTTAGTTCTTTTGGCATGCTCCTTTAAGGCCTTCAATAATAATTTTCTAGACATAGAAGAGAGAAACATGACCCTTAGTTTTAGGTTGAAAACCAAAAAAGAAAAGGTGAATAATGATGGTTATCTTTGCTAGAATTTGTATGATGAAACAAGAAAAGCAAGGGAGAACAAGAATTTGGACTTAGAATGCTTGAATCCTTGAAAAACCATCCAAGAACAATAGATGAACACTATGAATATGTGTTGGAAAAATGTTCAACTTAGCTGAAGATGTGCTCTTCTCTCTCTCTCTCTTTAAAGCTCGGTTCTCTTTCTTTTTATTTTCACTTATTTTTTTTAGCTTTAACTTAGTGTTTTTTGTTTCTACTTAAATAAAGGCTGAAGTAAAACATGTATTAATAGTGATAAAAAGTGCTAAAATCCAGTGGTCAAGGGGATAAAGAATGAAAAAGGAAGGGGTGTGAAAATTATGAAGCTTGGTCAACGCTTTTGTATCGAATTTATTCGCAGTTTGTTGCTCGAGTTAAAAACACTACGAAAAAGATAAAAGAGAGAGAGAATTTGGCCACTCTAGGGATAGAGGGGACCGTGTTACTTGAGAGAGAAGAAAGAGAATTCAGTGTCTCTAGGAGATGTACGCTGAGTATTAGGCTGAGGTCTGTCTCGGATTAAGTTTTACCTTGTGGTAAAACAATGAACAGCTGATGTTTATTCTTAAAAGAATAACAACAAGAATGAGTAGCTGAGATTAATCCTAAAAGGATAATTACAAAGGTGATAATTATATTATTACTGATTTTACAGTCTTTGGTATGTTGCTATTTTTTCAACTAGAGCAAAATCATCATAAAAAGCAAATCTCAACTCAAAAAATTTCTAGTGAGAAAAAGCAGACCAAAACCAAGTATAAACAGGTCTCTACATAATCAAGAGAATATTTACCTTTATAAAGGTAGAATTTTTTTACTTATTTATTAATATTTTTCTTTAATTTTCTTTTTTTTTTAAATCTGGATCGCCTCACTGATTCATGATGAGCCATGGTTATAAATTTTACGAAATAAATCGTTGAATTGTCGAAAATTCGGTTTACTAAAAATCGGGTCCTTACAAAAACTCTTGTAATTATCGACAAATTTCACAATTAACATTTAATACTTCTATAATATAGTGATAACACTTCCATCATCTTTAGGACGTTTAAGTAACACTCTCTTCCTTTAACTTATAAAACATACACTCCATTCCCTTAGTAAAAAAAACACTCTTTAGTCTATTTGATCAAATTATCTTTTAATAATTATTATAATTATATATAAATTAGTGATAATATAATTTTGTGTAAATAATCTCATTATAGACATGATTTATAGACATGATTTATGATAGATTTCAATGACATCAACTAATCCATATAGTCGATCTAACCTAAAGGGTTAAAGTTTTGTTGTTGTTTGTTGTTGTAGTGATAAAATAATTATTTGGTTTATTCAATATTATTATTGTAATAAAATTTATTTTTTTATATTTTATCACATAATATAAAATATTTTAACATCTTACAAAATATTTAATCTCAATATTTTTTCATATTTGATGATTAATGATAAAATATTAAAATTACATAATTTTTTATTAAAAATATTTATTTTATATTGTTATTATTATTATAAACCAAACAATTATTATTAATTTTTATATATAATTATAATAATTATTAAAAAATATTTTAGTTAAATAAACTAAAAAATGTGTTTTGTTTTTGGTGTAAAAAAAAAGTAAACATATATTTTATAAATAAAAGAGAAAATAGTTTTATTTAGACAGAAGAAAAAAATTGTCATTTTCTCAAACAATAAATAGCATGAATATGTGTAACACCCTAACTTTCAGCACGTCATGATCGTACCAAAAGCAAGGCGTTACTGACCTGTTTTCCATACTTACTATTTAATATTGAGCCTTTAATTCGATACCGCGTTTCAATTTTTAAGAAAATGCAGGAAAATATTATTTCTCATTAATCAAAATCATTCATAAAAAAACACACAGGTAATAATAATCACTTAATTACTAATAATGATAAATATTATACAAAAGAATTCAAAAGAAACTCATAATCGCTCGCAGCTTCACACTCAGTCCTAGAACCTGTGTCACTGAAAGGGGTGGAAGATTTTGGGGTGAGAACAAAGCCACACGTTCTCAGTAGGGAACGTGAACGCCATAAAAAAAAAAAACAGAGTAAATACAAATAGCTAGTTCATATCACAAAAACAATTTCACTTAAAACTGTTTTAAATTCCTTTCTTTAAATCACGTTACTTAAACAAAATCCCAGTCACATTAACAATTCCTTATCCATAAACAACATTCCTAAATACATTATCAAGACTACAACACAAGTAAAATATCCATAAAGCACACCAGTACATCACCAAAACAACCGCACAATCACAAATAAATAAAAATAAAGCAAACACAATCAAATATAAATGTGCAAACAAGATGATGCATACCTGTTCCTAGCGCAGGCCATGAGCTCATGCGTCGGTTGTCTACCCGCAACCCGACGTTACTCGGAGTGAACCCCGAATATGGTCCCTTTACTATGTCAATTAGACACCTTGGCATCACGGTTACCCGTGTCAATTAGACCTCATATAATAACATTTCAATGTGTATCACAGTAAGGAACAGTGCTATCAATTAGGCAAACATTCCCGCATTAGCAATCTCAGGCTATCCATTAGGCAGGCACTTTCGCATTAGCAGTTCGGCACAAAGGCCCATTTAAACATACAATATGATATCAGTTAGGCGGACACTTCCGCATTAGCACTCGGTCTCAACTTTTATTTCATTCCTTATTCCTCTTTTTTCTTTCTTCACTATATCTCTCACTATCATTGTCCTTAACTTTAACCTTTCTTAGGGACAACTTACATTCCTTTTCATTTCCTAAGTTTGTCTAATTCAAAACAATGTTGGTAAGGTAACTCTAGAGATCTTAATCTTTAATTTAAGTTAGGTTTTACTGAATTTGGATTAGAATTGAATTTTGTACAAGCTTTAAAATTCTGCTATTGCATTTACAAAAATTCAAAAAATAGACAGCAGCCATGTTTTTTATAAATTCCATAATAATTTCAATTCTAATTCGTTACTTCTAAATTTTGGTGAGATTACAGTCAACATCCCTAAGTTTTAGAATCCACAAATTTCAGGTTCATATCATTTCATTTGATTAATTAATTATCAATTGGAAGTGGAGCTTTGTTTTCATAAACCAGTTCAGAGTTTCCAGCAAACAACCGACCTTCCAAGTGACTTATCTAAGTCTACAAAATAGATATGAACATGAAACTTGTACTCACTTAAAATAGACTGATAAATCTTTAAAATCCTTTTAAAATCAACTCAAAATTCTGTTTAAATTAAAAGTTATAGCGTCTGGAAGTTGGTACTGCAGAACCAGAAAACCAGAAAAATCTGCAGCAACCACTAAATTTCAAAAAATCGTATCTTCCAAACCACTTCGCCAAACTCCATGAATTTTATTATGGAATATTCAAGACACACTAAAGTTTTACAGAAAAATAATTTCATCTAAAAATTAAGTCTGGACCCCTCCTAAAAAGTCTTTGTTCTGCTGCCAATTATGCAGATTTCTGCAGAAATTCTGTACAAAGTATTTCCAACAACCTCACATACCAAATCCTATATTCAAGCCTAGGATTCATCTAAAACCACATTTCTAACTTTTTTTTGACTAACCAAAGTTGCCCAAGAACTCTTAATTCAATATATCACAATTTCATATCATAAGTGCAACGTAACAATATTATCACAGTATCCATTCTTCAGCACCTCATCTATAACAACATATCTCAAGTTCTGATTCATCAAATCAATTTCCAGCAGCCACAGCAACATTCCATACACAAGATCAACATCAACAAGTACTAGCAGCAAGTATAACTTCAAAATACACAACATCGTCATTAATTACAACATTAAATCATTAACCAATCACCAACTACAACCATGATTCAACTCAATTCCAACAATTATTCACACAAAGCAACCATAAACCATTTGCAGTTACTCATTTAATTTTATTGGCATTCATAACTTAAAACATTTATTGTAAAACAAATCCCCTACCTCAATGTCGCAATAGCAGGTTTTGACGCAGGTATCCCCTTTATCCCCAATTCGTGGCAGCAGCAGCGATTCTAGTATTATTCTCGCAGCAGAAACATTCAATAGCTCTAGACAAGGGTGGCAACGCCGAATAATGACAATAATGACTCTGAAAAACTAAATGAATCAGAAACAATTGCGGAGCAAGGTGATACAGGGCAGAGACAGAGCAATTTCTTCATAAGCTTACCAAAACGGAAGGTAAGAGAAACAATGTCTCCAATTTAGTCATAGCTTGGTGGCTGGCGGGCGATGGAGGAATGCCTCCTTCCGCCTCTGGTTCGTGATTCCAGTGACGATGAGGGACATGGGCAGAATCCAAATCAGCAATGTCATCTCCTCCTCTCACATGCAACGGCGACGATAGGGGCTCCGGTGACTAGGGCTCCAGTCGGAGGCAGCAGTGGTGGCCGGACACCGCGGTGGTGAAACCCTTTTCCCTTCCCTTCGTCGATCGTGTCTTCCCTCTCTCACGCGCCTCTGGTTCTCGCGGCTGAGTCTTTCTCAGCTTCTCTCTCTCACCCACACGACGGCAGCGGCGGTGGCTGAACGGAACGGACGCGGTCTGGGGGCGATGGCGCGGCGTAGGATGCGATGGAGCTAGCAGCGGCCGAGCACGATGGCTCCTCTCCTTCCTCGCGTCGTCCCTGGCTCGCAGCACTCTCTCTTCTCTTCTCTCCGTGTATATGTCTGTGTATGCGCTTGTTTATTTGTTTTGTGTGTGGTGTGTGTTCTGTTTATGAGTGAATGAGTGGTGAGGGAGGGTTAGCGTGGCTCACTGAGAAACAAACGGGTGGAGAGGGGCACGTGTATGTGAATTGAATGAGAGAGGTTAGGGTTAGTGAAATTAGGGTTTGAAATTGAAAATTTTGGATATTTTAGTAATTTTAATAAAATTAAAGGTAATAGAGTAATAATTTGAAATCAAATTTAATCAAATAATAATATCTATGAAAATATTATTTAATTATCAACTTATAATTTATTTTTTAAATAAAGACTCTAATTCAATAATTAGAGATATTTAAATTAATTTTCTTTAAAATTATAAAATAAAGTTCAAAATCTAGTTATTCAAATTAACGCATATAAATTCTCATTGTTTTTAAATCACTAAAGTTTTAAATCAATAATTAAAAGTACTCAATTAATACAAAAATTTCTGAAAATATGCTTTTGAATAAATAAAATAAATTATAAATAATTTATTATTTAATTTTCAAAATTTGGGGTCTTACAATATGCATTAACCCGTTATTATTGTACGCACAAACTAATTAAATCCCTGTTATACTATTGGTGCTCTGATCTGTTCCTTACGACATAGATTTAAGGTATTAGCAAATTTTGTTGTATTATTATTCTGAGAATTGGATTGATCAGATTAATTAGGAATTATTTATCAAACAAGTTCAATTCAAGATAAAAATTGATTAGTAATGAATTAATTAAAAATAAAAAAATAATTAAATAATAGTTAATTAGTTGAACCAATTTAATTTTTTAATAGTAAACTAATTTAAAATAATAAAATATAAAAAATTATTTATTTTAAAAAAATATATATTATACATAAATATATTATTTTATTATATTTAATTTAATTTAATTTAATTTCAGTTAAATTTTTAGTTCTACTGGTTCAATTACGGATTTAGTTTTTATTAGGCATGGCAAAAATTTCCGACGGAACGGATACTCGCATGAATTTACCCGTTGAGAAACAGGTATGGGAGATAATTTTTACCCACAAAAACGAGAGACGAGCTCCGTAGAACAAAAATCTGCTCTTCCATGTACTGTCCATTTTCAAGTTAATCATTTGTTTTTTTACTGTGCATAAAAATTACCAAAGAATCCCTAAAATGATCCTTAAAATGACAAAAAAGGCTAATCTAATAAGCAGCTTTCATGCTACGTTGAATTGAGACTACGGCGAAATGATCCAAACCATTGTTCCAATGGCTTAAAGATATTGGATAGCATTTCGGACTTGTAGAGCTGGACAAATCCTGAAAAAATTATTGCAAATTATTTGGCTATAATTTTACCATTTTTTTTCACTTGTGCCCGATCATAATTTTTCTACAATACAATTATCCTCCAAATAAAATTTAAAAGAAATACTAAAAAATTATTAAAATTTATTATTTTTATTATTAATTAATAGAATAAAATATGTTGTTGAATTATTAAACTAAAATAACTGCATCAATAGCTAAAAATAATGGTAAAAAAAATTTTAATTAAGAGTGCTAGAGAGTCAGTAAATTTTATAATTTGTAATCATTAATTAGTTATTATTAGTATTTTTAATGGTATGAGATTACATCTAATGGTGTAAGATTACTTACTTTTTTTTATTAGTTTAAGTGCTGACCAAATTTTAATAAAAGTACTAGCCCCTAGACTTTCTCAATTACCCTCTAACAGTCTAACAATTTTCAAAATTTAATACACATTTATTAATACAGTACTTTTATCATCCAGAATAATTAAAATAAGGATTTAATTAACTTATGTTCTAAAAATAAAGACACATTTTAAAAAAATAACAATAGAAATTTTTTAATACTTTTAATGTATTTAATGCATTAAAAATATAAAAATAAATAATTTTTGTAATAACATTTATAAAATATATATTTTTTAATTTTTATGGTATGTTTAATTTATATTCTTAATGCACAAGTTAGCAAAATTTTTAAAATAATACTACACAAATAAAATAATAAAATTTATATATTTAAGGTAATTCACGTAAACAATTCAAATGTACTTCAATATTACACCAATATTCTAAAATAAAAAAAAGGTAATTTTGTATATCCGATTTACTTGTAAGTTTTACTGAATATGCTTTATATATTATTTTTGGGCAACTCTCTCAATAACTAAGAGAGCTATTCGAAAAATACAGAGACTAGTTGAAGTAATGAACTCCTAATATACCAATATTAGGGCTCATTACTTCAATTGAGATAATGAAAAATGATTTCGTCTTTTTAGTTAGAGCAATTACTTAGAAATACATTTTTTGAAATATCCATTCCTATCTAATAGAAAAGGATCCCATGATTTTGAACTGATCTTACCTGAGATTGCAAATTCCAAGTTTGTCTATGAAGAGCAGACCTAATTATATTAGTGTCTATAATGAATTGCTTTTGTATAATACTAATCGATAGGGTCTCATTGGTAATTGCTACAAGATCTCGTACATTAGAATCCATAGTTATGGTTATGTATCCGAGTCCATGTATGGAACATTCTCCTTTTCAAGTGAAATCCCCTAGTATATGAAAGAGTGAAAAAGTGCTTTCGTTGTTGTAGAATAAGAAGCCTTCGTATCTTAATGCATGTATTTAATTTATTCGGAGCTATTAGAGCAGGATCTACTTTTTGGGGAATATGAGTTGAAACAATAATAAGAATATTTTTAGTGGAACATCTTTCATAATTACTGGAGAGATAATTCACTAATAGACCGAGAGATAAGTAATTCGACTCATTCATATCCATTGGATAATGGAGATGGAATAGCCGTCGGTTGGTTAGGACATCCTAACTTTAGAGATAAAGAGGAGCGTAAACTTTTTGTACGGCGTATGCTTACTTTAATTTTTTTGATGCATTTTTAGTTGTTTTGATAGACGGAGACAGAATTATTAGAGTCGATATTCCTTTTCGAAGTATAATATTGAACAGTGTAATTGCTTCTGCAGAATAAATGTAAAAATTGAAAAAATAATCAATTTAATAAAACGTAAATTACAGTATCATAACAATTTCTTTATCCACACTCATAAATTTATTTAATTTCTATTCATATTTTGTGTTGTGAACAGACATTTTTATTTATATAAATTTTATTTTTTATGTTTTTAATATATAAATATTATAATTGATCGAATTTGTTTGACTTAAAAATGATTTTATTTTTTACTTTAAAATTTTTTATGATGTTAAAATTATTATTTATTAGATATTAAATAAGTTCATTAAACAAGTACATTTTACATATTTTATCCAATATTTAATAAAATAAATTAATTAACAAAAAATAAAAAATAGATATTTTTATATCTTATAAGAATAAAGATAACTTCTTTATTTGACAAGAATTTATTAATATTTTTAAATTAAAAAAATTAATCAAATATATAATATTATATTTAATTATAAAAAATTTTAATTTTTGATTTCTTTTTTACTAAAATTCTAGATTCATCCTGTTCAAAATTTTTTTATAGATAAATTGTGATTAGTGACTGGATACTAAATTTATCATAAAGATCCATAAACAGTACCAAAATTTAATAACCCAAATTATGCTAAACAATCACCAAAATTTAGTAAGGAATGACATAGCCACTAAACCATAGTAGTAGATTCTCATTATTTAGTATATTTATGTAAGAAAATAAGTATATATAATGATTCTTACCGAATTAATTAGGGGTGTCAAAAATCCCCAGGAAGCAGGGATCCCCGCAGGGACCGTCCCAAATGGGGCTCCGACGGCGAAAAATTTTTCCTGTGGGGACGGAGATGGGGACAAAATTCTCCCGAAGCAGATGCGGGGACCCGAGCGGGAATCCCCGTCCCCGTCTTCGTATTCCCCACAATCCCCGAATATATTAAATTACTTAAATATCCTTATGAATTTAATTTTTATTTTGGTTTTTAAGTAATTTCACTTTGCATATATATATAGAAAATTAACCCTAACTCCTCTTCCTAGTTCCCACTTCCCACTTCCAACATAGAGCACCACATTTGTTGTTCAACAGTGCTCCTCTCCTCACGAAATCCTTCGTCTCTCTCTGCACCCTTCCTCTGCATTCTCTCCGTCTTCCCAGCCAGCAACCTCCGACCACCATCGTCACGGCCTCGTCACTGTCCGTTTCAGCCGGCCCACACTGCATCATCACCGCACCGCTCCGTGCACCCTGTTTCATTTGCTCTCTTCCCATCGTTCGCCGCTCTTCTCTTCACCGGCGTTTCTGACCTCTTCAGCCATTTCTCTCTTATCCCTAGTAAGATTCACTACTCTCTCCTTTTCTTCTTGTATTTTGGGATTTTAGTTTAGGTTTTTGCTTTTTTTTTTTTCATGAATTTGATGGTGATTTTGATTTTTTGAAGTTGGTGGCTATTGTTTTTGTTAATGGATGTTTTGTTCTATGAATTTCTGATAATTGGTGGCTTTTTTTTCATTTTTTTCATACTTTAATTTTTTTTATTTTCCATTAATTCTGAATTCTGATTTTATTAGTTGTTGCTTGTTGATGAGTTTATGCTATGGTATTCTGTATTAATAATTTATATGTTGTAGAATGAAAAATTCTGATTTGCTGCACCATTTATATATTGAATTATAACCCAAAACGGTGATACATGAATCGACTAAACATAAAGCTGATTCACCTTCTTATTGTGCTTAATTTATTGGTTGAGCAACTTTAGTACAAGGATTAAGTCTGTTTCAGGCCTCAAGTTTCAGGTTCTCTGTTTGTTGTAGTAAGTGTTAGTTATGAGTTTTGATTGCAGTTAGGATTCACTAAGTGGAATCTAGGGCCTTTTACAAACGTTTGGAAGGATATAAGGAGTTTGAGGTTGTTGCAGGTTTAGAAGATGAATGGTTCTACTTCAGTTTTGGATTTTCTATTGAAAACTAGCTTAATTTTGCAGACTAGTAATTTTCCTTGCAGTGCAAAATGTGATTGATTGCATGTGGTTGGAAGAAAGTAATACATAAGTTTCAATCCTTGAGAGTGATGTAATTAGTAATTTGAAATTATGTTTTAATCCAAGTTAGAGCATAGATCTTTTTTTTTTTTGGGCGTTTGTTCTTTAATTATTTTCTCTATAGGTTTTTTTTCTTGTAATTCTGAAATTGGAATATATTGTTCTCAATGGTTCCTCAAAATTAAGCTATCTTGGCATTTAGAAATCATTAAAGATCATACTATTTTCCTGAAATTTTTTTTCTGAGCCACAAATTAGTAGTATGCTGTTTCCTGGTGCGGGTAATTATATTGAATTAGAAAAGTACAATAACGAAAAAGGCACTTAATAATTTGTTTCCTTAATAATTTGTCGCCGCTGCCTTTCACCCCCTGGTCTCTCAGCGCCGACTCCCACCCCAGACTCAGCAACGTCGTCGTCTTTTCCTGGTCGTGGTTGTTGACGATTGGTTTTTTGACGGTTTAGAATTTCACTAATAAAATCTCGTTGTAAAGTATAGTTTCTAAACCAAACAATAATCCTTTCGTACAAAAAGTTGTTTGTCACAAGTACAAACCCCTAAAATCTATAAACCGAAGTATTTAAACCTCGGGTCGTTCTCCCTAGGATTTACAATAAAGTGTTTTGTTATTGGTTGTGAGTTATATTTGGGGTTTTAGATGAGAAACATGAATAGTAAATGGTAAGAAAACTTTATTAACAAAATGGTCTTGGCAAGATTTGGTTGTCAAGGGTCTTCATCATTATCACTAGCCACAAGTATGGTAGTTGCAAGGATTAATCCCACTTAGTCATCCTTAAATCAATTAACAAAGGAAAGTCAAGTGAGTTATATCAATCCTAGTCCATAAGTCCTAGCTTTCCACTAATTGGATTAATGAAGGCTAGAGTTAATGGCTATCAACTAGCAATCAATTGGACACTAGTGACTCAAGAAATCCTAAGTTACCTTCTCAAGCCAAGAACATAAAATCCTACTCTAACATCCTCTCAAGCATTTCATCAAACACTTGGAGGGTAATGAAAGAAAGCATTTTTATTTGTAAGAATAAAAGGAATCAACAACCAACAATTACAAAGAATTAACAAAACAACAATCAACACATCACATTCACATGAATTATCTCAAATTGCATTATTAAAAGAAAACAAAAGAACAAGAATATCTCAATTACAAAACCTAGAGACAAAATAAGGAAAATTACAACAAGAGGATAGGGATAGAAAGAAGAACCAAAGTGTAGCAATCACCACTTGAAGGTAGAAGTAGAAGGAGACTTGAATTAAACCTAGAATTATGAGATCCTAATCTAACCCTAATTCCTAATCCTAGAGAGAAGTGAGAGCTTCTCTCTTTAAAACTAACTCTAACTCCTAAAACTAAGCTAATGATCAAAAGTATCTAAAGTCCCTTGATTCCCCTTCAATACTTGACTTAAATAGCATCAGAAATGAGTTGGATTGGGCCCACAAGGCTCCTAAAACCGCTGGGGACGATTTCATTAAAGTGGCCATGGACAGAATCGGCGCGCGCGCAAAGTGCGCGTGCGCGCCCCTGAACGCGAAGCAACATATGGCAAAATTTATATCATTTCGAAGCCCCGGATGTTAGCTTTCCAACCCAACTAGAACCGCATCATTTGGACCTCTGTAGCTCAAGTTATGGTCAATTAAGTGCGAAGAGGTCAGGCTTGACAGCTTTTTGGTTCCATCATTTCTTCATGAGTTCTCCAACTTTACATGCTTTTTCTTCATTCCCTTGATCTAATCTTTGCCTCCTAAATCTGAAATCACTTAACAAACATGTCAAGGCATCTAATGGAATCAAGGTAAATTACATTTAGCTATTTTAAGACCTAAAAAGCATGTTTTCACTCTTAAGCACAATTAAAGGAGAATATACAAAACCATGCTAATTCATTGGGTAAATGTGGGTGAAAGGTGATAAAATCCCCTAAAATCAATACAAGATAAACCCTACAAATGGGGTTTGTCAACCTCCCCACACTTAAACCAAGCATGTCCTCATGCTTAAGCCAAGAGAGAGCAAAGGGCATCAACATTTATTCTATGTAAATGAGCTATATGCAACCTAAACTATATGCAACTAAATGCAAAATGGTTTTACCTACTTGGTTAAAAATAAATCAATCCTCCAAGAGCATATATAAACGGGTAGGGCTAAGGTCATATGACGATTCATGAATCCTACCAATTTAAGTATGAAATGAAGTTCAAGTAGACTTGCAAAAAGCACGCTCGTGAAAGCCGGGAATCAAGGAATTGAGCATCGAACCCTCACCGGAAGTGTTTGCACTCTAGTCATTCGGTGTTTGGGGTTGATTCTCTCAATTCTCCCCTAATCATGCTTTCCAAAATTTGTTTTTCATCTAACAATCAACAATTATTTCATGCATGCATATATGTATCATGAGGTCTTTTCTTTAGGTTGTAATGGGGTTAGGGTCAAGGTAGGATCACATATGGCTAGTGGACTTAGGATTTGAATCTTTGATTAACTTAAACTTTCCCACCTAACCTATATAATGACCTATACAATTAAGTACTAATCTAACTACCCATTCCTCACTTTTTCACATACTCATGCATTTTCTTTTTCATTTCACAATACTTATGCATTGACTCTTATTGGACTTCACTTTGGGGCATTTTGTCCCCTTTTTATTTCTTTCTTTTTCTATATACATTTGTTTCTTTTCTTTTCTTTTCTTTTTCACTTTTATTTCTTTTTTCCTTTTCATTTTTTTCTTTTTCTTTCAAACTATACACACGAACATCAATGCATAAGGTCTATGCATTTGATCAATACATGAGTATGTACCCAATTCCCAATAATTTCAATAAAAATACAAAACTACCCTTTTATTCACCCAATGTCCCAAGGTTCCCACACTTGAATGATACTCACACACACTAGCCTAAGCTAATCAAAGATCCAAATAAGGACATTTATTGTTTTTCGCTTTAAGGCTTGTAATGTGCTAAAATTAAGAACAAGTGGGTTAAGCGTAGGCTCAAAATTGGCTAACAAAGGAGAGTAAAAGGTAAGGCCATTTGGGTAAGTGAGCTAATGAAATGATGGCCTCAATCATATAAATGCATGAATACAAGGAATAATAGGACATATAGATTCAAACAAATCAAAGATTACAATCATAGAAAGAGAACAATTACACACGAGAAGGAAAATAAGTGGTTATAAGATGTAACCACACAATTAGGCTCAAAACTCACATGCTTGTGTTCTTAGCTCAAAAACCATGTTCCAAAATAAATTCTTTCAAGCAAGTTCAACAAAGTAAATTTTTCAAATTGGTAGGTTTCCCTAAAACGGTTTCTTGGGAAAGAAATCATCACCCTAACCAAGTAGTCCTAATAAGAAGAGGGTAGTAAAATATCTACAAATTCTAACTAACATGCAACCTATCATGCAATGCAATAACTAATCTAACAAAGAAAACTAAGAATTGGTGTTGAAAAGGAAATTTTTACCCATGGAGATCGGTCGAACGACCTCCCCACACTTGAAGATTGCACCGTCCTCGGTGCATGCAAAGAAGAGCAAGGTGGACGGGTTGCTACAATTGATGAGTTTTTTCGAAGGGTTGTGCGGATGAACTTGTTTGTTGCCCCATTTAGAAGCTTTCTCATTCCTTTCCTTCTTGGTGGCCAACCTAGAAGGAGAGAAAAAGAAAGAAAATTAAGCCTATAACAAAGACATCAAAGCAATTAGAACATAGGCGGGGGCTAATGCCAAATAAAGGTATGGTTCTCTACTACATGGTAGCTACAACATGTAGAGGAAGAAACAATAAGAGAAAATGGCATATCAAAGATACTTGATGCAAGAGTAAGGTCAAAGCATGAAGAGCATGATGAGCATCAAGTTCGAACAAGAGAGAGTGGGCCATGCAAGACAATATAAGGTCATATCAATGCACAAAGAACACAAGTGCATAAAAGATTGAGCATTGATTTAAAGAGGAACATCACCCAACAATATGAAACAAGTCAAGAAGCACCAAAATAATGCAATGAATCCTCAATAATTGAGTAGGAAGATGCAACACCATTATTAAAATGACTAAAAAAAACGAAAACATGCTACAAAAACTAAATGAAAATGGGAAGAGTAGAAGTATGCGAATGTGATAAGCAAAAGAAAATGGAAGGGGAGAAAAAAAAACTCTTTTTTTTTTACCGACGCGTGCGCGTCATGCATGTTTACGCGTCGATGGGTATATTGGTCAAAGGACGCGTACGCGCCAGGTGCGCGCACGCGTGCATCGAGTTAGGCCGGAGGCATAATGTCGGCCCAAGTCTGGCACAACTCTCGGGTAAAAGTACCAGGAGTGTGGATCGTGCAATCGACGCGCGCGCGCACAGTGCGCGTGCGCGTGCATTGCGAATTTAAGATGATGTGCGCGTACGCGCCAGGTGCGCGCACGCGTGCATAGACTTGTGCCTAAGGCCCAATGTTTGCACAGTTCAGGCCTAACTCTCGGGTTTTTTGGCTGGAGGTGAAATTTTGCATCCACGCGTACGCGTACAGTGCGCGTTCGCGTGGACGGTCGAAAAATGCTCAGGTGCGCGTACGCGTTAGGTGCGCGTACGCGTGGATGGTGTTCTGTTTTTCAAAAAATATTTTTCTAAGTTCTTACACCAATCCAAGCCTTTCAATCCTCCAAACAGCTACCAAAACGCCCTAGAACCTTATTCAACATACTATACTACTAACTAAACTTGATAAAACAATAAAAACAAGAAATTAAACTAATTCTACCAATATTTGCAAAAGATAAAAATGAAAATGAGAATCTACCTATAATGGCAACTCAATTCACTTATTAACAAACTAAAAGAGTATGGAAAGAGTTTACCATGGTGGGGTGTCTCCCACCTAGCGCTTTTATTTATTGTCCTTAAGTTGGACATTTGAGGAGCTTATTGTCATGGTGGCTTATGTTTGTACTCATCCTTGAATCTCCAAGGATCCATGCTTCTCAATTGGTTGACAGAATTTCCAACCATCTTCACCAAACTTGGGTGAGGTTCTCCCCAAGATATGAGCTCCCAAAATTGGTCTTCATGTTGTGATCCGGGATCCCATATCTTATTTTCACACCCATCTTCTAGTTGATCATCATGATTCAACTTGGGTGGTAGGCATATAGAATTCTCCTTTATGCACCAAATTCTCCTTCTAGACCCATACAATTTAGCATTCCTCCAACCGTAGTATTTATGCCTTGAGGGTTTAACCTTAATGAGCCTAACATTCTCTTTCCAACCATTACACCACTCCCTCTTACTCTTAACTCCACAAAGAGCTCTAAGTTGACCATCATTTTCAATCAACCCATATTCAAGTGAGAAAGTGAAGCTTAGGGATAGAAATTTTACCCACTTGAATGTTATGTTAGGTGATGGTGGCTTGGGAAGGGGGACCTCCCCACACTTAGCCATTGCGATGTCTATGCTCTTGTGCTCTTTCCTTGTAACTTCCACCTCTTGACAACTTGTATCAACCTCAACCTCTTCCTCTTCGTAGCTTCCTTCCAATTTAATATTTTCTTCGTGGCTTACCAAGGGTATGGGAGGTGAGGTATCTTCTTCCTTACCCTCTATGTCAAGCTCAATGGGAGAGGATTCAATTGTGGATAGGAACTCATCAATAATTGAATCCATCTCTTGATCAACCTCTTCAAAGTCTTCAACCATGATGTGCTTTGGAGGTTGCGCACCCTCCTCAACATCAATGTCAAGCTTCTTGGAAGAGTTTTTCATGATGCTACACTCCCATGGACTCTCAGCGTCTCCTAAATCCTCAACCACTTCTTCCTTTTCTTCAATAACCATAGGCTCCTCCAATTGCTCTAATACAAAATAGCCTCCCTCATTTTCCACCGGGTTTTCCAATCTCTCCTTCATGCTATGATTTTCAATGGATTCTTCACATGTGGCCACGGAAGCACCTTGAGTGTTCAAAAATTTGTAGGCTAAGGTAGACACTACCTCGGTCAAGTTAGTCACAAACTCTAGGGTGTTCCTTTGCATATCCGCTTGTCCTTGAAGTAGCAATGTGAGAGAGTCATCTATTGGGGCTTGGGGTGGATAAGAGGGTTCATTATTTTGGAGAGAGGGTTTATAGTAGGAAGGTGGTTCTTCTTGGAAAGGGTATGGAGATGGTGTGCATTGAGGTGGTTCTTGCGAGTAATTGTGTTGGAATGGTGGTGGTTCCATGTATGGTTCATATGGCTCATAAGGTGGTGGGTATGGTGGATAAGGATTGGGGTCATATGGAGGGTTTTGGTGATATGGGGCTTGTGAGCAAGGTGGTTCAAAATCATGTTGAGTGGGTAGTTCATAGGCATGTGGTAGTGGTTGTTGACAATCACAATAAGGGTTACCACATCCATTAGATTGATATGCATTAGGATAAGAGTTATACCCATAAGGAGTTGGAGGTTGTTGCCAAGAAGGTTGATCAATCCCTTGAGGTTCTTCCCATCTTTGGTTGTGCCCAAATCCTTGATGCATATTACCATTGTAGTTCCCATTTTTTACAACATAATTTGAGCCAAACTCATAGGCAAAGTGAGGATGAGAATTCATAATAGCAAAGAAAACAAAAATTAACAAAGATGAGCAACGAAGTCCTAAACCTAACAAAAACTAACAAACAAGCAAAAGACAAACATATTCACAATATTCACATATGTACAATAACTAATAACATAACACCATTGCAAATCCCCGGCAACGGCGCCATTTTGACGATTGATTTTTTGACGGTTTAGAATTTCACTAATAAAATCTCGTTGTAAAGTATAGTTTCTAAACCAAACAATAATCCTTTCGTACAAAAAGTTGTTTGTCACAAGTACAAACCCCTAAAATCTATAAACCGAAGTATTTAAACCTCGGGTCGTTCTCCCTAGGATTTACAATAAAGTGTTTTGTTATTGGTTGTGAGTTATATTTGGGGTTTTGGATGAGAAACATGAATAGTAAATGGTAAGAAAACTTTATTAACAAAATGGTCTTGGCAAGATTTGGTTGTCAAGGGTCTTCATCATTATCACTAGCCACAAGTATGGTAGTTGCAAGGATTAATCCCACTTAGTCATCCTTAAATCAATTAACAAAGGAAAGTCAAGTGAGTTATATCAATCCTAGTCCATAAGTCCTAGCTTTCCACTAATTGGATTAATGAAGGCTAGAGTTAATGGCTATCAACTAGCAATCAATTGGATACTAGTGACTCAAGAAATCCTAAGTTACCTTCTCAAGTCAAGAACATAAAATCCTACTCTAACATCCTCTCAAGCATTTCATCAAACACTTGGAGGGTAATGAAAGAAAGCATTTTTATTTGTAAGAATAAAAGGAATCAACAACCAACAATTACAAAGAATTAACAAAACAACAATCAACACATCACATTCACATGAATTATCTCAAATTGCATTATTAAAAGAAAACAAAAGAACAAGAATATCTCAATTACAAAACCTAGAGACAAAATAAGGGAAATTACAACAAGAGGATAGGGATAGAAAGAAGAACCAAAGTGTAGCAATCACCACTTGAAGGTAGAAGTAGAAGGAGACTTGAATTAAACCTAGAATTATGAGATCCTAATCTAACCCTAATTCCTAATCCTAGAGAGAAGTGAGAGCTTCTCTCTCTAAAACTAACTCTAACTCCTAAAACTAAGCTAATGATCAAAAGTATCTAAAGTCCCTTGATTCCCCTTCAATACTTGACTTAAATAGCATCAGAAATGAGTTGGATTGGGCCCACAAGGCTCCTAAAACCGCTGGGGACGATTTCATTAAAGTGGCCATGGACAGAATCGGCGCGCGCGTGCAAAGTGCGCGTGCGCGCCCCTGAACGCGAAGCAACATATGGCAAAATTTATATCATTTCGAAGCCCCCGGATGTTAGCTTTCCAACCCAACTGGAACTACATCATTCGGACCTCTGTAGCTCAAGTTATGGTCAATTAAGTGCGAAGAGGTCAGGCTTGACAACTTTTTGGTTCCATCATTTCTTCATGAGTTCTCCAACTTTACATGCTTTTTCTTCATTTCCTTGATCTAATCTTTGCCTCCTAAATCTGAAATCACTTAACAAACATGTCAAGGCATCTAATGGAATCAAGGTAAATTACATTTAGCTATTTTAAGACCTAAAAATCATGTTTTCACTCTTAAGCACAATTAAAGGAGAATATACAAAACCATGCTAATTCATTGGGTAAATGTGGGTGAAAGGTGATAAAATCCCCTAAAATCAATACAAGATAAACCCTACAAATGGGGTTTGTCAGTTGTCATCTTCTCCTGTTCGTGTTGCCGGTCTTCGTTGGACGCTAGTCTTGCTTCCCCTTTTCTCCATCAGGTTCAGGTAAGTCAGTCCTGGTCTTCGCTGGTCTTCTATCCCCTTTTCTGAATTTAGATTTCTGAATTAGGGTAACGAATTTGGGTGTTCTGAATTAATGAGATTCCTGTTAATCTGAATTTTTGTGTTTTGATTTTCTGGATTCTTGAGATTTGAGTTGCTGAATTTCTGATTAGGTTACTGAATTTCTAAATTTCTGATTAGGTTAATGAATTTCTGATTTGGTTAACGAATTTCTGAAACAAATTTCTGAATTTCTGATTTGGTTAACGAATTTCTGAATTTCTGATTTGGTTAACGAATTTCTGAATTTCTGATTAGGTTAATGATTTTCTGACTATGAATTTCTGGATTCTGGTTGTGTAATTTATATTTCTGAGTTAGGTTGATATGAATTTGATTTCTGATTCTGATTAATATTTCTGAGTTAATATTGAGTTAATCTAAAGTTAGGTTAATCTGATTCCGATTATGAATTTCTGGTTGTGTAATTTATATTCCTGAGTTAATATTCTGAATTGGACTAATTTTTTGGGTCGTCCTAATTTTCAAAACTATGCCTTTATCGGTGCCTGTGTTTGTTTCTGGATAAATGTTTATTATGCTAAGTCCAAATGGTTTCATTCTTTTTAAAAGTCATTGCAAAACAATTTGATAAACAATATTTGCATTTTTATTCTAGTGAAGAGTTGTTCCTATTTAAATATTTGATTACATTAGATATGATATTGAGTGGTGATTACTGTCTTGGCAGTTAAGTCTGAATGAATTAGGCCAAATAAATATATAAGAGCGAGGCACATAATACAATTATATATATATAGCTTAGAAGAAGGATAAAAACAGAATATAACCGAATCGGTTAATGATTTAGACTCTAATTTACTACCCTGCTTCCAGTTCCTTTATTCTTTGATCTGTTTCACTAGACCAAACAGTTTTAACTAATATCATATTCATATCTAAGTAGTGTTATTTGAATAGTTTGGAGAGCTCAATTTTAATTTATAATTTATGCTTACGAGGAGGAAGAAGAGGGCATTGGTGTCATTTCACAACAAAACTAGGGTTTAGAGAAACAGAAACGGATCCCCTTAAAATACCCTTCATTCCAAATAACTAGTTCGTTTGATACTGCAGCTGCTATGAGTTGGAGCTTCCATTGTCTCCAAATCTCTCAAGAGCGCAAATCTGCACCGCAACCATGGCCACTTCCGCCGCCACCGCCACAACTGACGCAGTGCCATGCCAGCTGTCACAGAAGGAGCAGGACATCCAGATGATGCTTGCTGCTGAGGTCCACCTCGGAACCAAAAATTGTGACTTCCAGATGGAATGCTACGTCTTCAAACGCCGAAATGATGGTCAGTCTTCGTGATCTTTTTCGTTTTTCCTTTTGGATTTTGAGTCTGAATATTATTGAAGAGTGTGTCGATTATGGCGAGTTTGAAGGGTATTTTGCAAAATGTTATATCTTTTCAATCTCAAATTGTTTATTCTGATATGGATTTTTTCATATTTACTCAAACTGTAGTGAGTAGTTCAGTTCTTGAAATCTAATGCAAACAACACAGATGTGCGTAGTTTTTTTTGTAATATATTCCTTGCTCTTTTGTGAATTTTGTATTCGGTTTTTTTACATTTATCTTTTCCTGTATCTAGGGTTCCTTTTTTGATATATACTTTTTATAAATTTGTTATAATCTAGTGGTTTGTCAATTTTTCTTTATTTGTTTCGTGTTTTCTATTCAAAGAGTCAATTTAATTATCAGGATTTTGATACGGGTAAGTGTATTTTGTATTACCACCTTTGTGTTCAAAACAGCTTATTATCATAATTTTATGATAGAGCTTATGAAAGCATTTTTATGTTTGGTTGATTTTTCGTATTCCTTGTTCCCAGTTATTTACATAATTAACCTTGGTAAGACATGGGAGAAGCTCCAACTTGTTGCTAGGATTATTGTTGCTATCGAGAACCCGCAGGACATCATTGTTCAGTCTGCTAGGCCATATGGTCAGAGAATTGTCCTTAAGTTTGCACAATACACTGGTGCGAATGCAATTGCTGGAAGGCACACTCCTGGAACATTCACTAATCAAAAGCAAACATCCTATAACGAGCCTCGTCTACTCATTCTGACTGATCCAAGGACTGATCATCAGGTGCAACTTATGTTATTCACTTGTTTCACTATTAACTGTCAATATATTTTTTGTGGGAGTTTGAAATTCTGTTATTAATTGATCTCATCTTGGGTTTGTTTTTCTATTTTTTTTCAAAAAAATATGTGTAGCCCATTAAGGAAGGTGCTCTTGGAAATATTCCGACCATTGCCTTCTGTGACACCGATTCTCCGATGCGCTATGTTGATGTTGGCATTCCTGCCAATAACAAGGGGAAGCACAGTATTGGTTGTCTGTTTTGGTTATTAGCAAGGATGGTTCTGCAGATGAGGGGTACTATTCGTCCGGGGCTTAAGTGGGACGTGATGGTAAACTAATTTTTGCTCTTAACGGATTGAACTATTATTATTTTGTAGCACTTTTAGATTTATTGTGTTTTCCAATGTCTGCATTGTAAGTGTCTGATCTCGTATGCACTTATTTAGAACAATCTTTCTTGCTATACATACAGGTGTAAAAAATTTCATATTTTAACAAAAGATAGCAGTCTTATTATGTGGTTTCCTTTGAACCTTAGCTAAATTTGTCAACTTTTCATGTGTAGATGGATTTATTCTTCTATAGAGAACCTGAAGAGGCCAAGCAACAAGAGGAGGAGGAATTACCAGCTGCCCCAAAATATGCCATTCAAGATTTTGGTGCTGCTGCTTTCCCGCAGCTGATGGGGAATGGGGGCTGTTACAGCTGAACAATCCTGAACTGAACCAGTTCTTCAACAACCCATTGCAGCTGCTCCTACTAACTGGGCCCCAGACGCCGGTAAGAATAATTATTTCCACTCTGGATCTGTTAAATTTGATGCAACATAATTGTCGTATTTGCTTCTAATATGTTCTAGTCAAATAATTCTGGGTTGTTGTGTTGAATCATTCTCCCTCGATATGCAAGAAAATCCGTGCGCCTTAACATAGTTCTATCGAAAACTGTGATGGCAGTTTATTTGACCCAAGTTCTTTTGTATCCGCAGCTGCAGGTGATTGGGAGCCAGTTCCAGCCCCACAGGCATCCGTTCATGAACCTGGAGGTGTTGCTCCCACTGGCTGGGACTAGGCATCGAGTTTGGAATTTTGTTTCTATGTTTTCTTTGCTTCCTGAGCAATTTTTCTTCTGGGATTATTTCTTTAGGAAACATACATATTTAGTATTTTGTAGTCTTGGTATTGAGTTTTAAAATTTTGTTGACGTATCGATGGAAGCTTGTTTAGTTTCAACAATTTAAGAAGATTCGTAATGGAAGTTTGAACAGTTAATTGACAACGACATGCTACTTTTTGCATGGCAAATTTGTTCTTGGTGATTGTTCTTCAGTTTGATTAGTATTGAAAAATATAGATAACCTCAGTATATATGCAAAAGTACAATAAAATAAACTTAGGTATTTTCTTAAAATATATGAAGATCTGCCATTATAACCAAGGCAATACCTTTCACTTGTTTCTTTGGTTCACCAAGAATATCTTGATCATATTCGGCTGAGGGCTTATCCTTGTATTGTGATTTACCCTTTGATATTGAAATCCGTATCCTTTCGAGTAGATCCATTATCTCTTCATGATGAGGTGACTCTATTTTCTCAGCCTTGAATGATTTAGATCTCTTGTCTTCAATTTTTCTACTTGTTTGAATTTCCTCGATGTCTCCTTTAGATCTTATAATCTTTGAATTGGTAAATGGAGAGACAGCCATTTTGAACGCAAAGGGTGAAGGTTGAACTTGAACCTCTGCCACATTTTAACAAGCTGCATCATAGTATTATCCTCAGAACTTAGTCCGCACAATATCAGGGAACATTATCAATATATCACTACCCCAAATTGCATCAAGTTATGTATTGAAGAACAAATAAGATGAAAATTTTGCTCATTATGTCGCAGAAAGCCATACGAAATTATTCTTCCCAAAAATTTGTTGTGAAGTGAACTCTTCTACCAATTTATAAGTGCCATTTAAGAATGAAGTTAAGCTACCAAGAGGTTGATGATTTGTTGGACTAATATTAAAAGCATAAGAAATCAGAAAAGGTGAATGAATGAAATGAATCCAAGAAAAACAGCAATCAAATAAGATTTTTAGAAATCTTTATTACCTCACTCTCTCAGAACAGAACAAGAAAAGGAAGTTGAAGTACCAGCTAAATAGCAGTGTTTGCTCAAAGAGAAACTCGTGAAGAAAGAGAAGCCAAGAACGCTATAGAAATGAAAAGCAACCACATCCATCTTCCCCAGAAAAAGAAAAAAATAATTGGAAAAAACCAATTCTCAAACACATCTGGTATTAAATCACAGTTCACAGACCCCCACTCCATTTCTTAAATGAACATACATATATTATACTTTATACTCTTTTTATTTATTTATTTACTTATTCTTTCCCACGGGTAAAATAGCTGGTCCACAATTTTCTGTGATCTGTTACGCGTGCAAGCAAGCGCAGACTCTGTGGCTAAAAATCGCAACACCTTTCTTCTTATAGGCTTTGCAACTTGCAAGAGGGTATTATCTGTTCATAACAAGAGAATGCACCATTGAGAGTTTGAGACCAAATAAGATCATTCTACATGGCTAAACTATTTCAAAAGTAAAATAAAAATGGACCCAACAATCATAATCATGGAATAAACACATAGGAAAGTGCAAAGTTCTAACAAAGCTGCGTGCAGATCACGTGCAGTGACCAATCCACTCCACCGACTATTCCTCCTTCCTTGCAAATCAGGCACCTTAATTGGACAAAGCCGCATTTATAACTAACAGCAGTCAATAGGAATATCTTGGCTGTGTCTTTTCCATCACTATTTCATCAAATTATTCTTTATGCTCTCTCTCTCTCTCTCCCATGCATAAAGATCACACTATACACATTGTATTCTTTTGCTATCTATCTTGATCACTATGTTAAGCAACTTGCAGTGTTGGATAGTTATTACATTATACTATTTGAAACCTTAAGATATTAAGCTTGACTAATAATATTATTTTATCAGAATTCCAATCTAATTTAGAACAAGAATCGATGTTCAAGTTCATTTAAATGAAAGTAGGAGAGACAGCTTATATCCAACCGTCCAAGACAGTATAGCACAGAACATGAAATTGGACCAAAGCCAGATATTATGGTTCTCCACTCAACAAATTATGTACACCAACCATCATCAACATGGGGCTGCTGTCCCATTCTGCAAGTCTAGATAAAGAATGTTTTTCCTCAAGTTGTGTGTGCCCACAAATAATAGCACCACTATTTTGCCCAATTGCTGCAGAATCTGAAATCAATGTCACAACTGCCAGAGCTATCTTGCTCCAAAAATGAACAACAGCGATATGTCAAACAAAAGCCATAGAAGAGAGTTTCAGGACAACTGAAACTATATTCTATCATGGCCTCAAATTCAAATACAAGGTATCTTAAAAGTACACAAACATATGAGGGATTCCGGAAAACTCTGCTTGAGCTAATTGGGATGCAAATAAACACAATATGTAGCAAATAAAAAGGTACAAATCTACTGCAATAATAATACAAAGACCAAACAAATTAAACCATCAATTACGAAATTAAGCAGAAGCTGCTGGTATAGATAACAAGTGTGAAAAATAAATGCTTGATATTGCACAAGTAAAAGAGGGTGGATGAGATGGAAGATGGACAAAGGACGAAAGGCAGAGGAAGACCTAAGAAGACCATCCATGAGGTGATCAAGCGAGATCTACATGTAAACGGTCTCTCTGTAGACATGATACATGACAGAGCACAATGACGTCGTTTGATTCATGTAGCCGACCCCACTTAGTGGGACAAGGCTTTGTTGTTGTTTTGTTTTTTTTATTGCACAAGTAAAAGAGAAAGCTTTAAGAATTAAGATGCCACATGCACCACCTACAATCTTTTACAGCATAAATAGCTAAATATATGAAAATAATTTTTAGTTGTGGTGTTATGCTAATGTTATGTTATTTTGCTTCAGGTATGATCCTTCTACTGGGATCTACGGCATGGATTTCTTTGTCGCCTTAGAGCGTGCTGGATACCGTGTGGGTAGGCGGAGGAGACGAAAGTCCCATGTTGAAATTCAACACAGGGTCACCAAAGAAGATGCAATGAAGTGGTTTCAAGTTAAGTACGAAAGAGTTATTCTTAACAAGTCCCAACAAATTGTATCCTAGACAGCACTATTTTAGTTTTTTTTTGGAATGGTAGTCAGCAACATGCAACTATTTCATTTGGTTTTCTTCAAGTTTTGATGGGATTTTGCCCAATTTTATGAAGCAAGATATTTGTTTCATTTTGAGTTCAATACAATGTCGGTATTGTTTTTATTTAATTTAGGGTGTCATTTTCGGAAGGGACTTAATTTTGTTAATATTGTTATATCTGTTACCGCTTGTTATAGCTACAAAAGTATTGTGTTTGAACCGTTCTATGACTTCTAGCGGTTCAGCATACCATGTTGATTTGCATAAAATCTATGAAATCTGAGTTTCATATAATCCATAGTTCCATACATTTGTACAATTTGATGGTAGTTAGAGTCATCACAAGGAAAACTAGGATTAGGTCTAGGATCCAAGTACTTTGATAAGTTCGATCTTCTTAAGCTTAGAGGAACCTTTTATTCCCCTTGACTTGGCCAGTTTTTTCAACTCGGCAAGTTTCATTTCTTCCAGGGTTTCTTGCGCTGGTTGAACCGTTGTTTCCAACGAAATGTTTGATGATTCATAGTTAGTGTGCTCAATAGTGTTGCTTCTTGGGGTTGATAGAGGAGATGGAATAGGGGATTTCTTTGCAAAGTTTTAAGGTAGCCTAGTCAACTTAAACCCTGATACATGTGGGTTCCCCTCTGCTCCTTTCTCATTCCTTGCCGCCGATATTTTCTCCGACAAATCCTTCTGTTTTGCCTTGTTTGAGATATTACCTGCTGTAAATAGAATCAAATGAGAATTAGAAATGAAAAATCATAACATGTATCTAAAGTTAATTATTAATTTATTATAGGTCATTTTGTAAACAAGAAATTTTCATAATGTTTACGGGCATAGTTTTGACATGGGTTTTTTTAATTAAATAAAATAATCATAATTCACAAGTCATACTAAATATTTATTATTCTAAGGATAAATTTAAATTGGTGTTCAAAAAATTTTAGGTTGAGTACTTTGATCTCAAATGAATTCGTCTTTAGAGATTCTCCAAATTTAATTATAGAGTAATTATCCAAATTAGTTCCCAAGAATTTTAAAATTGGACATTTTAGCCCCCAAAAAAATTAATATACAGAATTAATTCTCAAGGTTTGTAAATTTTAAAAACAGATATTTTAGTCTCCAAAAACAAATAATGTACAAGTCAATTCTCAACGTTTCTCTTCGACATAACAGTCTTTTTCCAAAAATAAAATAAAATAAAATAATTGTTATTATTAATTACATAATAATACTGTACTACATTTTTTTTGTAAAAATAATAATAAATTTATTCATTAGATTTATATATATATATATATATATATATATATATATATATATATATATATATATATATATATATATATTGAGTTCTACCCAACCCCCTCTAAATCAACATGTAAATTAACCCGTGACGTGGCACATTTTAATTGGATGTTTAGTTTTAGTTTGAATTAATTTAACTCAATAAGAGTTAATATCTTAACTAAAGTAGGATAATTTTATAATTAAAGCCCCACAGATAAACTCGCCTTGATGAATTCTTAACCGTTGCAGATCACTAATGGTTGTACTCCGTCATCTTCTTTCTAATGCTCAAACGATGCTGAAATTTCCTTCTTAAGGATCAACATTTGCAAGAAGTCTTCACGATCTTGGGATTCATCAATTGAAAAGCAAGGATTCATTTTTTGGGAGCATGATTTCAAGAAGAAACAAAAATTGGGTTTTTAATATTTTAGTAAATTATACAATTACCTACTTTGGACTATAATTTAATTACCAATAGTTTAACCATAATTAACATAACCACCAATTATAGAATGACATGTTACAGAGAATAATATACATGTTATTATAGGAAGGATAGAGTAGAATTTACCTATATATATATATAGTCACTCAATAATAATAATAATAATAATAATAATAATAATAATAATAATAATAATAATAATAATAATAATAATAATAATAATAATAAATAAAATTATTAGAGATTATTTTACAAAAAAATTCAAGGTTAAAATCATTTGATATTTTTGTATTTAATATAATCAAAAGATATTCTATGTAAAAAAAATATGTATTAAAAGAAAATATTTTAATTTGAATTTATATTAAATACATATTTTTTTAATACAAACATATTTTTTAAAATAGTATATTTTTTATTATATTAAATACAAAAATATTAAATAGTTTTAAATTTAAATTTTTTGTAGAATAATCTCTAATAATTTTATTGATTATTATTATTATTATTATTATTATTATTATTATTATTATTATTATTATTATTATTATTATTATTATTATTATTATTATTATTTAACTGCTTTTTTATTTTAAGTTGGTTTGCGTTAAGAAGTTTCGCTATTTTGTTGGAGAAGACACCATAACTTGGCTATCTTTTAATGAAAATTTATTTTTATTTTCAGTTGTATTGACTACCGAACTTTTAAACTTCTTTAATTGTCGTATTTGAATTTCTTTTATCGTTAAATTTCATTGGATCAAGACTTTGTTAGCTATTGTGTATTTGTGCTTGCCGATTTCAATGTTATGACTTTGTGAAATAGTATGGTAGTATATTTTTTGAATCGATTGAAAAAACCGAACAAATCGAACCAAACCAAATCGATTTTAATTAGTTTGGTTTGGTTCGGATGACCTCGATAAAAAACCGAACCAAACCGAACCGCAAACACCCCTAGCGCCCAACTCCACCAAAATTCCAAGTAATGGGCGCTAAAACTCCAATTGCACTTTTCACTCCCAACAATCCAAAGAGTTTAAAAGCCCATCGCTAAGTACACCAAGCCCACCGCCAAATGCCTAACCAACTCCTAGGAAGTTTCAATTCAAGTCAAGATTCAAGATTTAAATGATTAGTTAGCAACAACCTCTTCTAGAAAGATACGATTTGGTTGTTAGGATTTAGATTAGATTAAATTTAAATTTAAATAAGTTATATTTCTCTTTAAAAGATAATATTAGTTTTTAAATTTCAGTTAGGTAGGAAGTTAGATATAAATAAATAAACAAGGTTCACAAAATAGAGATCATCTTTGACCAAATATCTCCTTCTTTAATTTTAGTTATTTTCTTTTCTATCATGAGTAACTAAACCTCTCTTGTTAAATGTTAGGAGCTCTATTTTATTTTCATAGATTAGTAATTCAAGTGTCTTCTTTATTTTGATTCATGTTTTTCTACTTTTTCAGGATTAAGTTTCGTTCTTCATATTTAATGGTTAGAAGTATTAGAAAATATTCTAATTTTGTCTTGGATTCCATTATTACTTTAGAAAATTTAATATTGAAATTAGCTCTAAACTCTTTGTCATGATTTTTAACTTGACTAGGAATAGTATTTTGAAAATTGTGTGGCTTTAAATAAAAAACGTTCTTCATCTTTTCTCTTAATTAATTGACCAAGAAATTGGCGATTAATTAAGTTAAGAAAAATTAAATTGTCAAGGAATTAGAATTTGATTATAAATAATTTGTTGTGAAAAGATTTTTATTTGAGTCAAAGTAAGGAAACACAAGCATCGGGCAGGTCGGCCAGGTCTTTCCTTGTTGTTCTGTTTCCGCCACGAGAAAGATGCACATAAGAGGTATGCCCAGCATGCGAAGGATCCATAGTGTGTCTGTTGTCTCGGTAAGGAACTTTATGAGATTTTCCCTATTGTATTGAATCAACAAAAAAAACTGGTAAGTGTTTTCTAAGAATATAACATCTCCGAAACCTTTAACATTCCCTATCCTTAATTACTTCCTAATTCTCTAAGGTAGTATTTGGTAGAGAGATAGAGATTGAAAAACTGAGATTGAGAGACTGAAATAAATCTCAGTATTCTATTTGGTACAAAGTGGGAGATAGAAATTGAAACAAGAATGAAACTCTAATTTAATTTGTACAAAGGGTAAAATTGAAATTAATTAATTGAAATGAGGATATTTTAGGTATAAAATATTATTAAAATTTTAGTCTCCGTCTCTAAAAATTCCAGTCTCCTGTGTCCCCACTTTTTAGAGGTACTGAAATTTTGAGGACAGAGACAGAAATTTCAGTACTAGTCTCTAAGTCAAGAAACATGATACAGGGTCTCCGTCTCTCAGTCTCTATTCCAGTACCTCAAAACAAATGCTATCTAAGCCTTCTCTCGTTCTCTCAATTCTCCTCTTCACTGTTCTTGCTTCTAATTCAAGATCCACAACCCTCTTGCCAATGTTTGATTGACCTAATTAGAGATTTAATTAGATATTGCTTGCTTTAATCCGTTAATCATCGTTAGGGGTGGCAAAACGGGATGAACCCATCGGGTTAGGATTTGGAGCCCGTCAAATTAAAAAAACTCGCCAAACCCGCACCGCCAAATTGGCGCGTTTTGGCGGGGCGGGGCAGGCCGGTCCGCCGGTCCGAATATTTTTATTTTTCTTTTTTTTATTAAATAAAAAAGTGATTACTATTATAAAATTAATAATTATACAATTTTCAAACACTTTTTTTTGTTTTTGTTTTTATTCTTCTTTTAGTTATTAATTTTATTTATCTTATTTTACAATTTTGCATATTTGTTCAAATTATGTGACTTATTTTTCAAAATAAAGATAGTTCTATTGACAAATATTATTTTGAACAATTTTATTGAAGTTAAAAATTAAAAAAAAAGATAGTGAAAAAAATTATATTATAATTTGACTATTTTTTATTTTTATTTGATTTTTTAATTACTATATTTTAGTTCATTTTAATGAGTGTTATTTAAAAAAAAAAGTCAAGCGGGCTAACTCACCGACCCACCAATCCGCCATAAAGTGGGGGCAGGCTAGCATTTTGAACCCATTTTAGTAGGCGGGACGGGTCGGCCTGCCCCGTTTATGGAACGGCCTAGGCGGGGCGAGGCGAGTTGGGGCAAACTTGCCACCCGTAATCATCGTGAGAACGACATTCACTCACCATAGTATTACTTGATGTAATTTGGTCAACTTGTCAATAATACAAGCATATCAATTTTGGTTCAATAGTGTACTTTACATAAAAGTGTATTTGAAACTATTTTTAAAATCAATTTCATTTCGTTCGAAATGAAATGAACTAAAATGAAGTATATTTAAATTTATGTAAAATAAAAAATAAGTTGATTTAAATATTTATATAATAATTTAATTTTTATTTATCCCATAGTTTTTCATCACCACTAATAAACACCCCAAAACTGCTACCTCAAACTTGATCTTAATTGTAAATTTCATATATTTAAAAATCAAATCAATTCTTAAATTTTATCTATTCCAAATATAAGATTTGATTTACAAATTAAATTATTTCCAGTTATTTGAATTTTCAAAGACACCCTAAAGAAATACAAGAAATACTTTAGTAAAGAAAATTGATCATCAATGTAATATCAGAGAGAGCTGATGTAAACAGTATGTTCAATTATGTCCATGCTACTTTAAAGGTTATGTTGATTAGAACGAAGAATGTCGGATATTGATCACTAATTTTCTCAATATATTGAGTATCTATGAAGGATTAAACAAATAAGAATATAAAACAAAATGTACTCTCTAAAATAACAGTTTTGTTAAAAATCGTGTCAATATACATCACTAAAGGAAGAGAAAATTCTTCAGAACAGTTTTGATGAGTTGTGCTTAAATCTTAAGAGTGCTTATTCCCAGCCAGTGGGGGCAACACCTATGGATGCAGGAACGGAAGCCTGAATGCTTGAACAATGCATATGTCTTTTGAATTTGTTGTTTTAAGAATGTTAAAATTGTTGGCTCTTGAAAGAATGAAGGAAAAGGAGAACTGTTATTGAGGATCTGAAAAATCATCAAATTGATTCTTGAAGCAAGAAAAAGCAGTGAATCAAAAAAAAAAGAAAGAAAAGAAAGAGAAAAAGAAAAAGAAAGAAATAAAGTTGTGATCCAAGGCAAAAAGAGTGTGCTTAAGAACCCTGGACACCTCTAATTGGGGACTCTAGCAAAGCTGAGTCACAATTTGAAAAGGTTCACCCAATTATGTGTCTGTGGCATGTATGTATCCGGTGGTAATACTGGAAGACAGAGTGCTTTGGGCCACAGCCAAGACTCAGAAAGTAGCTATGTTCAAGAATCATCATACTTAACTAGGAGAATCAATAACACTATCTGAGTTCTGAGTTCCTATGGATGCCAACCATTCTAAACCTCAAAGGATAGAGTGAGATGCCAAGACTGTTCAGAAGCAAAAAGCTACTAGTCCCGCTCATCTAATTGGAGCTAAGTTTCTTTGATATTTTGGAGTCTATAGTATATTCTCTTCTTTTTATTCTACTTTGATTTTCAGTTGCTTGGGGACAAGCAACAATTTAAGTTTGGTGTTGTGATGAGCGGATAATTTATACGCTTTTTGGCATTGTTTTCAGTATGTTTTTAGTATACTTTTATTAGTTTTTAGTTAGTTTTTAGTATACTTTATTAGTTTTTAGTTAGTTTTTAGTATACTTTTATTAGTTTTTAGTTAAAATTCACTTTTCTGGACTTTACTATGAGTTTGTGTGTTTTTCTGTGATTTCAGGTATTTTCTGGCTGAAATTGAGGGTCCTGAGCAAAAATCTGATTTAGAGGCTGAAAAGGACTGCAAATGCTATTGGATTCTGACCTCCCTGCACTCGAAGTAGATTTTCTAGAGCTACAAAAGCCCAATTGGCGCGCTCTCAACGGCGTTGGAAAGTAGACATCCTGGGCTTTCCAGCAATATATAATAGTCCATACTTTGTCCGAGGTTTGATGGCCCAAACCGGTGTTGTAAATCAGCCTCAGAATTCCCAGCGTTTAACGCTGGAACTGGCATAAAAATTGGAGTTAAACGCCCAAACTGGCATGAAAGCTGGCGTTTAACTCCAGAAAAAGTCTCTACACATGAAAGCTTCAATGCTCAGCCCAAGCACACACTAAGTGGACCCAGAAGTGGATTTTTACGTCATTTACTCATTTCTGTATATCCTAGGTTACTAGCTTACTATTAATAGGATCTTTTGACATTGTATCTGTATCTCATGACACTTTACACATTTCTTTGTGTACTTCCTACGACATGAGTCTCTAAACCCCATGGTTGGGGGTGAGGAGCTCTGCTGTGTCTTGATGGATTAATGCAATTACTACTGTTTCTCATTCAATCATGCTTGCTTCCATTCTAAGATATCACTTGTTCCTAAACCTGATGAATGTGATGATCCGTGACACTCATCATCATTATCAACTATGAACGTGTGCCTGACAACCACCTCCGTTCTACCTTAGATTGAGTAGATATCTCTTGGATTCCTTAATCCGAATCTTCGTGGTATAAGCTAGAACTGATGGCGGCATTCAAGAGAATCCGGAAGGTCTAAACCTTGTCTGTGGTATTCTGAGTAGGATTCAATGATTGAATGACTGTGACGAGCTTCAAACTCGCGATTATGGGGTGTTAGTGACAGACGCAAAAGAATCACTGGATTTTATTCCGAAATGATCGAGAACCGACAGCTGGATAGCCGTGCCGTGACAGGGTGCGTTGAACATTTCCATTGAGAGGATGGGAGGTAGCCACTGACAACGGTGAAACCCTTGCATACAGCTTGCCATGGAAGGAGCCTTGCGTGCTTGAAGAAGAAGACAGTAGGAAAGCAGAGATTCAGAAGATAGAGCATCTCCAAAACCTCAACCTGTTCTCCATTACTGCAAAACAAGTACTTATTTCATGTTCTTTTACTTTTCACAATCAACCCTGATAATTATTGATATCCTGACTAAGAGTTACAAGATACCCATAGCTTGCTTCAAGCCGACAATCTCCGTGGGATCGACCCTTACTCACGTAAGGTATTACTTGGACGACCCAGTGCACTTGCTGGTTAGTTGTGTGGAATTGCAAAAGTGTGATTGCAATTTCGTGCACCAAGCATCAAGGCAATTGGGATAAGTATTTGCTATTGGTTAAGTTTGCTTACAACAACAGTTATCAACAAAGTATTAGAATGACACCATATGAAGCTCTTTACGGAAGAGATGTCAGTCACTGCTGTGTTGGTATGATGGAGGGGACATTAATTTCTTAGGTCTAGACCTAGTGCAGAAAATTACTAGTCAGATAAAGGGAATCCGTGAAAATATACAAACAGCGCAAATCCGTCAAATGCCAATAATAGATTAGGCCCTTAGAGTTTAGTGAGGGTGACCACGTTTTTTTAAAGGAACCCCCACTATTGAAGTAGGAAGAGCCCTCAGGGCTAAGAAACTTAATCCGTGGTATATAGCCCCCTTCCAAATACTTAAAAGAGTCGATCTAGTGGCATATCAAATAGCCCTTCCTCCTTACTTGTCAAATCTTCTCGACGTTTTTCATATTTTGCAACTTAAGAAATATAATCCTAACAAAAGTCATATCTTGCAACTGGAGACCATGCAGTTATGAAACAATTTGACATATCAAGCATCACCGGTCAAGAAAATGGAAAAGAGCTACAAGCAGCTGAAAGGCAAGATGATTCTTCTGGTTAAGGTGGCATGGGGATGAAATAGAGAAGAAGAACACAGGTGGGAACTGGAGGACAAGATGAAAGTAGAGTACATGCGAAAAATTTTCTTTAAGGAGGGTAGAATGTAACGACCTAGTTCTCGGAAAAACGGAACTTTTTCTTAAAGAAACAGATTTTTTTTGAAAATTCAGTGAAGCAGGAACCTCCACTGCATTATCTAGGTAAGCAAGTACCTCTACTACATCATCATTACATCATCATGAAGAACACACCTCTACTGATGTTAAGCAAGCATGTCGACTAAGTCGCGAAAAACTCGATTTTCGAGGCACTTTGGCTAGAAATTTCAAAATATTGATTTTCGTTGTTAGACTTAGTTCGAAGAGCCAGACTCGAATCTCGAGAGAAAAAATAATAATATAATATTATTATTATATTATTATTTTATCCACTTTAGTTAAATCTGAGATAAGTTTAATAACATTATAACCGGGTGATGAGAGGATTTTTGCGTGGTCTAGAATTCAGAATAAATTCCCGTTGCAAGTATAGCTTCTAAACCAACAAAAGTCCTTTCATACAAATGTTTTGGTTGTCACAAGTAACAAACCCCTTAAAATTGATAACCGAGTATTTAAACCTCGGGTCGTCTTCTCAAGGAATTGCAGGGAGGTATGTTCGTATTATTGGTTATGAAAAAGTGTGTTTTGGAGTTTTGGATTAAGGTAAAAGGTTAGTTGAATGACAGGTAAAATAAAATAATAATAACTGTAAAATAAACCTTTGGCAAGGTACAAGAAATTGGAAGTCCAGACTTAGTTATTCTTATCAATAATAATGAATGTTGAATCTTAATTCCACTCAGTTAACCTTTGCTAAAGCAAAGGAAAGTCAAGGGACTAATTAGTTTGACCTTCGAATCCTATTTATTTCCTAAGAAAAGGTTGGGATTATTGAAGTTCAGTTCAATTAGCAAAGATAACAGTTATCAATTATGTTAAGCTAAGATAACTCCTGAGTTACTGATTTCTTAACCAAGACCAAAAGGATAAGAAATTGAAATCATAAATCTAAAAACATCTCAATAATATATAATCCTAACATGAAAAGTTCATAAGCCAATTGGGCAACATAAATCAAATACCAATAAAAGCATAGTATCTAAAATAAGAGATAAATGTAAAGTAAAGGAAATATTGAACCTGATGAAGAGTCGAATTAAATCCTAATTTCTAAAAATTCTACCTAAATCCTAAGAGAGAAGAGAGAGCCTCTCTCTCTAAAAACTACATCTAAAACTAAAATTGTGAATTATGAAAAGCATGATGAGTCTCTGCAAGTTCTCTGACTTTAATCTGTGTTTTTGGGCCGAAAACTGGGTTGAAATGCAGCCCAGAATCTCTGCCAGCGACTTTTGTAATTCTACAGATTGCATACGTCACGCGATCGCGTCATCCATGCGGACGCGTCATTCGCGTTTTTCCTGCCACGCGTTCGCGTCGTCCACGCTTCCACGTCGTTCGTGCAGCTTCCAATCCATGCGGTCGCGTCAGGCATGCGATCGCGTCACTCTGATTTCTTCCATTTCACGCGGTCGCGTGAGCCATGCGACCGCGTGACTTCTCACTGGTCATCTCCTCAATTCCTTGTGTTCCTTCCATTTTTGCACGCTTCCTCTTTATTCTCTAAGCCATTCTTGCCCTATGAAGCCTGAAACACTTAACACACAGATCAAGGCATCGAATGGTAATAGAAGAGGATTAAGATCAGCTAAATTAAGACCAAAGAAGCATGTTTTCAATCATAGAACTAAACTAGGAAGGAATTGTAAAATCATGCAAATCATATGAATAAGTGGGTGAAAAGCTTGATAAAACCACTCAATTAAATACAATATAAACCATAAAATAGTGGTTTATCAACCTCCCCACACTTAATCATTAGCATGTCCTCATGCTAAACTCAAGAAGATCAAATAAATGAATAGGAAAAGGCAAGACTCACGCAATGCAACCTATGAATGTGAATGCAACTACATGCTAAAATGATTCTACCTACTTGATGAAAAAGTAAATAAATCTTTCAAGAATATAATAAATATGAACTGGATTTCACTAATTCAAATCACAAAATACAATACAAATAACTTGCAAGAAGAAGATAGCTCATGAAAGCAGGGAACATAGAATTGAGCGCTGAACCCTTACTGGTAGTGTATATCACTCTAACTCTCAAGTGTCTAGGGTCAATTCTCTCAATTCTCTACTAATCTTGCTTTCTATAGGTTGCTCTTCATCTAACAATCAACAAAAATTTAATGCACCAATACACAAATCAAGAGGTCTTTTAAGGGTTGTAATGGGGTTAGGGTCAAGGTAGGATTGTATTTGGCCAAGTGGACTAAAATTTGAATCCTTAATTAACATAAACTTTCCACCTAACTTAATGCTTCCTCTCCATGGTTATAGAGGGATATCCTTGAGCCTTAAACACAAGGGATTCTTTATTCACTTGAATGATTAATTCTCCTCTGTCAACATCAATCACAGCCTTTGCTGTGGCTAGGAAGGGTCTGCCAAGGATGATGGATTCATCCGTGCACTTCCTAGTCTCTAGGACTATGAAATCAGCAGGGATGTAATGGTCTTCAATCTTTACCAGAACATCCTCTACAAGTCCATAAGCTTGTTTTCTTGAATTGTCTACCATCTCTAGTGAGATTCTTGCAGCTTGTACCTCAAAGATCCCTAGCTTCTCCATTACAGAGAGAGGCATGAGGTTTATGCTTGACCCTAGGTCACACAAAGCCTTCTCAAAGGTCATGGTGCCTATGGTACAAGGTATTGAGAACTTCCCAGGATCCTGTCTCTTTTGAGGTAATCTTTGCCTAGTCAAGTCATCCAGTTCTTTGGTGAGTAAGGAATGTTCATCTTCCCAAGTCTCATTACCAAATAACTTGTCATTTAGCTTCATGATTGCTCCAAGGTACTTAGCAACTTGCTCTTCAGTGACATCTTCGTCCTCTTCAGAGGAAGAATACTCATCAGAGCTCATGAATGGCAGAAGTAAATCCAATAGAATCTCTATGGTCTTAGTGTGAGCCTTAGATTCCCATGGTTCCTTATTAGGGAACTCATTGGAGGCCAGTGGACGTCCATTGAGGTCTTCCTCAGTGGCGCTCACTGCCTCTTCCTCCTCTCCAAATTCGGCCATGTTGATGGCCTTACACTCTCCTTTTGGATTCTCTTCTATATTGCTTGGAAGAGTACTAGGAGGGAGTTCAGTAACTTTCTTACTCAGCTGACCCACTTGTGCTTCCAAGTTTCTAATGGAGGACCTTGTTTCTGTCATGAAACTTTGAGTGGTTTTGATTAGATCAGAGACCATGGTTGCTAAGTCAGAGTGGCTCTGCTTAGAATTCTCTGTCTGTTGCTGAGAAGATGATGGAAAAGGCTTGCCATCGCTAAACCTGTTTCTTCCACCATTATTGTTGTTGAAACCCTGTTGAGGTCTCTGTTGATCCTTCCATGAGAGATTTAGATGATTTCTCCATGAAGGATTATAGGTGTTTCCATAGGGTTCTCCCATGTAATTCACCTCTTCCATTGATGGGTTCTCAGGATCATAAGCTTCTTCTTTAAATGAAGCGTCCTTAGTACTGCCTGGTGTAGCTTGCATTTCAGACAGACTTTGAGAAATCATATTGACTTGCTGAGTCAATATTTTGTTCTGAGCCAATATGGCATTCAGAGTATCAATCTCAAGAACTTCTTTCTTCTGATTCGTCCCATTGTTCACAGGATTCCTTTCAGAAGTGTACATGAATTGGTTATTTGCAACCATTTCAATGAGTTCTTGAGCTTCTGCAGGCGTCTTCTTCAGATGAAGAGATCCTCCAGCAGAGCTGTCCAATGACATCTTGGACAGTTCAGACAGACCATCATAGAAGATTCCTATGATGCTCCATTCAAAAAGCATGTTAGAGGGACACTTTCTAATCAATTGTTTGTATCTTTCCCAAGCTTCATAGAGGGATTCACCTTCCTTCTGTCTGAAAGTTTGGACTTCCACTCTAAGCTTACTTAATTTTTGAGGTGGAAAGAACTTTGCCAAGAAGGCATTGACTAGCTTTTTCCAAGAGTTCAGGCTTTCTTTAGGTTGTGAGTCCAACCATATCCTAGCTCTGTCTCTTACAGCAAAAGGGAATAGCATAAGTCTGTAGACTTCAGAGTCAACCCCATTGGTCTTGACAGTGTCACAGATTTGCAAGAATTCAGCTAAAAACTGATGAGGATCTTCCAATGGAAGTCCATGGAACTTGCAATTCTGTTGCATTAGAGAAACTAATTGAGGCTTAAGCTCAAAGTTATTTGCTCCAATGGCAGGGATAGAGATGCTTCTCCCATAGAAGTCGGGAGTAGGTGCAGTAAAGTCACCCAGCACCTTCCTTGCATTGTTGGCATTGTTGTTATTTTCGGCTGCCATGTCTTCTTCTTGTTTGAAGATTTCTGTTAGGTCCTCTACAGAGAGTTGTACTTTAGCTTCTCTTAGCTTTTGCTTCAAGGTCCTTTCAGGTTCAGGGTCAGCCTCAACAAGAATGCTGTTGTCTTTGCTCCTACTCATATGAAAGAGAAGAGAACAAGAAAATATGGAATCCTCTATGTCACAGTATAGAGATTCCTTAAGGTTTCAGAGGAAAGGAAAAATAGAAGGAAGAGGTAGAAGAATTCGAACTTATCAAGAAAGATAGAGTTCAAATTGTGCATTGAGGAGGATGTTAGTCCATAAATAGAAAGATGTGAGAAGAGGGGAAGAAATTTTTGAAAATTAAAGTGAATTAATTAAAAGAAATTTTAAGAAATGGTAAATGATTTTCGAAAAATAAGATTGGGAAAGAAATAAAGTGATTTTTGAAAAAGATTTTGAAATTAGAAATAAAAAAGATATGATTGAAAAATTAATTTTGAAAAAAAATGTGATAAAAAGATATGATTGAAAAGATATAGTTTTAAAAAGATATGATTTAGAAGATATGATTTGAAAAACAATTTAAAAAGATTTGATTTTGAAAATTAATGACTTGGCTAACAAGAAATCTAAAAGATTTGATTCAAACATTAAACCTTTCTCAACAGAAAAGGCAACATACTTGAAATGTTGAATCAAATAATTAATTGTTAGCAAGTATTTTTGAGAGTGGAAAGAAATTGATTTTGAAAAATATATTATTGAAAAGATATGATTTGAAGAAGATTTGATTTTGAAAAATTTTGAAAACTTAAAAAAAATTGGCATTAAAAACAAAATCTTCCCTCTTGTGTCATCCTGGCGTTAAACGCCCAGAATGGTATCCATTCTGGCATTTAACGCCCAAAATGCTACCCTTTTGGGCGTTAAACGCCCAGCCAGGTATTCTGGCTGGCGTTTAAACGCCAGTTTTCCTTCTTCACTGGGCGTTTTGAACGCCCAGCTTTTTCTGTGTAATTCCTCTGCTGTATGTTCTGAATCTTCAATTCTCTGTATTATTGACTTGAAAAGACACAAATTAAAATTTTTTTTGAATTTTTAATAATGAGGAATAATCAACATGCAACTAAGATCAAATAAACAATGCATGCAAGACACCAAACTTAGAAGTTTGTATACTATTGACACTAACAAATTGAGAATGCATATGAGAAACAACAAAACACTCAAGACGAGAATTCAAAGATCAGAGTAAGGAAATCATCAAGTACAACTTGAAGATCAATGAAGATATGATTGAATTCGAAAAATGCAAGAAGAATAGAAACATGCAATTGACACCGAACTTAAAATTAGACACTAAACTCAAACAAGAAACATAAAAATATTTTTGATTTTAAGATTTTATAATTTTTTTTTGGATTTTTCAAAAATTATGTGAAAAAAGAAAATAAAAAGGATTAAAACTTTTAATAAGAATTCCAGGAATCATGCAATGTTAGTCTAAAGCTGTAGTCTAAAAAAATTAGACATGGCTAGCCAAGCTTCAGCAGGACATTGAATTCAAGAGATAAATTGATGAGAATCAATCAGCTTTGGTGATGACAAGTACATCACCTTGAAACTCTTGAATTCATTCTTAAAAAATCTGAAGAAAAATACCTAATCTAAGCAACAAGATGAACCGTCAGTTGTCCAAACTCAAACAATCCCCGGCAACGGCGCCAAAAACTTGGTGCACGAAATTGTGATCATCAATGGCGCCATCAACATGGTACGCTCAATTGCAATCTCAACTCTTTATCACAACTTCGCATAACTAACCAGCAAGTGCACTTGGTCGTCCAAGTAATAAACCTTACGCGAGTAAGGGTCGATCCCACGGAGATTGTTGGTATGAAGCAAGCTATGGTCATCTTGTAAATCTCAGTCAGACGGATTCAAATGGTTATGGAGGATTAATGATTAAAAGATAAATAAAACATAAAATAAAGATAGAGATACTTATGTAATTCATTGGTGAGAATTTCAGATAAGCGTATGGAGATGCTTTGTCCCTTCCGTCTCTCTGCTTTCCTACTGTCTTCATCCAATCCTTCTTACTCCTTTCCATGGCAAGCTGTATGTTGGGCATCACCGTTGTCATTGGCTACAGTCCCGTCCTCTCAGTGAAAATGTTCAACGCACTCTGTCACAGCACGGCTATTCATCTGTCGGTTCTCGATCATGTCGGAATAGAATCTAGTGATTCTTTTGCGTCTGTCACTAACGCCCCACAATCGTGAGTTTAAAGCTCATCACAGTCATTCAATCCTACTCAGAATACCACAAACAAGGTTTATACCTTCCGAATTCTCTTGAATGTCACCATTAATTCTAACTTATACCATGAAGATTCCGATTAAGGGATCCAAGAGATATCCACTCAATCTAAGGTAGAACGGAGGTGGTTTTCAGGCACACGTTCATGGGTGAGAATGATGATGAGTGTCACGGATCATCACATTCATCAAGTTGAGGAACAAGTGATATCTTAGAACAAGAATAAGCCGAATTGAATAGAAGAACAATAGTAATTGCATTGATACTCGAGGTACAGCAGAGCTCCACACCTTAATCTATGGTGTGTAGAAACTCCACCGTTGAAAATACATAAGAACAAGGTCTAGGCATGGTCGAATGGCCAGCCTCCCAAAGAGGGTTCAATCATAAAAACATGATCAAAAGATGATCCGAAGATTGAAAGATGCTAATACAATAGTGAAAGGTCCTATTTGTAGATAACTAGTAGCTTAGGATTTACAAAGATGAGGAAATGACATAAAAATCCACTTCCGGGCCCACTTGGTGTGTGCTTGGGCTGAGCATTGAAGCTTTCATGTGTAGAGACTTTTCTTGGAGTTAAACGCCAGCTTTTGTGCCAGTTTGGGCGTTTAACTCCCATTCTTGTGCCAGTTCCGGCGTTTAACGCTGGGCATTCTTGAGCTGATTTGGAACGCCGGTTTGGGCCATCAAATCTCGGGCAAAGTATAAACTATCATATATTGCTGGAAAGCCCAGGATGTCTACTTTTCAATTCAATTGAGAGCGCGCCAATTGGACTTCTGTAGCTCCAGAAAATTTACTTTGAGTGCAGGGAGGTCAGAATCCAACAGCATCTGCAGTCCTTTTTAGCCTCTAAATCAGATTTTTGCTCAAGTCCCTCAATTTCAGCCAGAAAATACCTGAAATCATAGAAAAACACACAAACTCATAGTAAAGTCCACAAAAGTGAATTTTAAATGAAAACTAATAAAAATATAATAAAAACTAACTAAAACATACTAAAAACATACTAAAAATAATGCCAAAAAGCGTATAAATTATCCGCTCATCAGCAAGCCTTGCCAAATACTAGTTGGTATGGTGACATCCCAATGGGGGTCTTGAAGGCTGTCTTGTAGGCCCATAGAGCATCATCTAGCCTCTTAGACCAGTCCTTCGTTGAGCTTCCAACAGTTTTTTCGAGAATCCTTTTTAGCTCCCTGTTGGAAATCTCTGCTTGCCCATTGGTCTGCGGATGATAAAGGGTTGCCACCTTGTGTTTGACTCCATATCTGAGAAGGAGTGCTTCCAGTTGTTTATTGCAGAAATGTGTCCCTCCATCACTAATGAGTGCTCTGGGAACCCCAAATTTGCTGAAGATATTCCTTCTCAAGAAGCTTATCACAACTTTGTTGTCATTTATTGTAGTGGCGATTGCTTCTACCCACCTTGAGACATAATCAACAGCCACCAATATGTAGCTATTTGAGTAGGAGGTTGGAAAGGGTCCCATGAAATATATCCCCTATACTTCAAATAGCTCCAGCTCTAGTATGTATTGCTGTGGCATCTCATTCCTCTTGGTTAGATTACCAGCTCTTTGACATTCATCACACCTTGACACCATTTCTTTGGCATCCTTAAACACTGTTGGCCAGTAAAATCCGGATTGAAGCACTTTTGCTGCTGTCCTTTCTCCACTGAAGTGACCTCCATATACTGACCCATGGCACTGCCATAACACTTCATGCCCTTCTTCATGGGATATACACCTCCTTAGGATACCATCAGCACACTTTTTGAACAAATAGGGGTCATCCCAGATGTAGTGTTTGGCATCCTTGATTAGCTTCCTCCTCATGTGCTTATTGATGTTAGTTGGTAGTTCCCCAATAGCCTTGAAGTTAACTATGTCTGCAAACCAAGGGGCTATTGATGAGCGGATAATTTGTATACTTTTTGGCATTGTTTTTAGTATGTTTTAGTATGATCTAGTTAGTTTTTAGTATATTTTTATTAGTTTTTAGTTAAAATTCACTTTTCTGGACTTTACTATGAGTTTGTGTGTTTTTCTGTGATTTCAGGTATTTTCTGGCTGAAATTGAGGGACCTGAGCAAAAATCTGATTCAGAGACCAAAAAGGACTGCAGATGCTGTTGGATTCTGACCTCCCTGCACTCGAAGTGGATTTTCTGGAGCTACAGAAGCCCAATTGACGCGCTCTCAACGGCGTTGGAAAGTAGACATCCTGGGCTTTCCAGCAATATATGATAGTCCATACTTTCCCCAAGATTTGATGGCCCAAACCGGCGTTCAAAGTCACCTCAAGAAATCCCAGCGTTAAACGCTGGAACTGGCACCCAAATGGGAGTTAAACGCCCAAACTGGCACTAAAGCTGGCGTTTAACTCCAAGAAGAGTCTCTGCACGAAAAATGCTTCAATGCTCAGCCCAAGCACACACCAAGTGGGCCCGGAAGAGGATTTTTATGTCATTTACTCATTTCTGTACACCTTAGGCTACTAGTTTCTTATAAGTAGGACCTTTTACTATTGTATTTTCATCTTTGGATCTTTGGATCTTTGGATCTTTAAAATCTTTTGATCTTTGGAACCTTTTTCTTTAGATCTTTTGATCACTTTGGGAGGCTGGCCTCACGGCCATGCCTAGACCTTATGCTTATGTATTTTCAACGGTGGAGTTTCTACACACCATAGATTAAGGTGTGGAGCTCTGCTGTACCTCGAGTATTAATGCAATTACTATTGTTCTTCCATTCAATTCCGCTTGTTCTTGTTCTAAGATATCACTTGTTCTTCAACTTAATGAAGGTGATGATTGTCACGGATCATCACCATTCTCACCCATGAACAAGGTGACTGACAACCACTTTTGTTCTACAAGCGTTCAAGGCTCCAGTGAATATCTCTTGGGTTCTTTAACCGGAATCTTCGTGGTATAGGCGAGAACTGATGGCGGCATTCAAGAGAATCCGGAAGGTCTAACCTTGTCTGTGGTATTCTGAGTAGGATTCAATGACTGAATGACTGTGACGTGCTTCAAACTCCTGAGGGCGGGGCGTTAGTGACAGACGCAAAAGAATCACTGGATTCTATTCCGGCCTGATTGAGAACCGACAGATGAATTCCGCTATGCTGTGACAGAGCATATGCAATCGCTTTCACTGAGAGGATGGGAGGTAGCCACTGACAACGGTGAAACCCTTGCTTAAGCTTGCCATGGAAAAGAGTAAGAAGGATTGGATGAAGACAGTAGGAAAGCAGAGAGACGGAAGGGAAGGCATCTTCATGCGCTTATCTGAAGTTCCTACCAATGAATTACATAAGTATCACTATCTTTACCTTTGTGTTATTTTCGTTCATCACCATTATCATTTGAGTTTGCCTGACTAAGATTTACAAGATGACCATAGCTTGCTTCAATACTAACAATCTCCGTGGGATCGACCCTTACTCGCGTAAGGTTTATTACTTGGACGACCCAGTGCACTTGCTGGTTAGTTGTGCGAAGTTGTGTAATGCCATGGTATTGAGCTACCACGTTCTTGGAGCCATTACCGGGGATTATGAGAGTTGTGAAAAAAGTATTGTTCACAATTTCGCACACCAAGTTTTTGGCGCCGTTGCCGGGGATTGTTCTAGTTTTGAGCAAGCTTTTGGTAACATCAGTGCCAAGATCCGGCAACAACATCAAGTTTTTGGTGTTATTGCCAGGGATTGTTCTAGTTTGGACAACTGACGGTTCATCTTGTTGCTTAGATTAGGTATTTATTTTTTTTCGAAATTCTTGAAGATGAGTTCTAGAGTTTCATGATGATTTGTTGAAATCTGGCTGGCTGAGAAGCCATGTCTAATTTCATTGGACCGAGGTTTCAACTTATCACCACAAGAGCTTGTTGATTTTTATCAAATCTTGCTTTTGGAGCAGTGATCTGCTAAGGCTTGGCTGGCCTCTGGCCATGTCTAGTGTTTTGGACCGAAGCTTTCTTTGAGAGCTTGGCTGGCTGTGAAGCCATGTCTAATTCCTGGACCGGAGTCTTAGACTAGCATTGCACTGATTCCTGGAATTCTCATTAAGAATTTTGATACCTTTTTTCACTTCATTTTCGAAAAACACAAAAAAAATTTTACAAAATCATAAAATCCAAAAATATTTCTTGTTTGAGTCTAGTGTCTCATCATAAGTTTGGTGTCAATTGCATGTATTCATTCATGTATCTTAGTGATCTTCAAGATGTTCTTGATGATTTACTTGCTCTGATCTTTGAATTCTATTGGCTTGATTGTTTTGTGTGTCTCATATGCATTTTTATTTTGTTAGTGTCAGTAGTATACAAACTGCTAAGTTTGGTGTCTTGCATGCATTGTTATTTGATTCTTGTTGCATTTTGGTTTGTCCTTATTATTAAAAATCCAAAAATATTTTTAATTTGTGTCTTTTCAAGTCAATAATACAGAGAATTGAAGATTCAGAACATACAGCAGAGGAATTGCACAGAAAAAGCTGGGCGTTCAAAACGCCAAGTGAAGAAGGACAGACTGGCGTTTAAACGCCAGCCAGGGTGCCTGGTTGGGCGTTTAACGCCCAAAAGGGTAGCATTTTGGGCGTTAAACGCCAGAATGGATACCATTCTGGGCGTTTAACGCCAGGATGGCTAGAAGGGAAGATTTTGTTTTCAAATCAAATTTTTTTTAGTTTTCAAAATCTTTTCAAAATCAAATCTTTTTCAAATCAATTTTCCAATCAAATCTTTTTCAAAATTAACTTCTTTCCATTTTTAAAGATACTTACTATCAATTAATGATTTGATTCAACATTTCAAGTATGTTACCTTTTCTGTTGAGAAAGGTTTAATGTTTGAATCATATCCTTTCTTGTTAGTCAAGTTTCTAATTTTCAAAACCAAATCTTTTTTTTTTGTTTTTCAAATCATATCTTCTTAATCACATTTTTTTTAATCAATCATATCTTCTTAACCACATCGTTTTCAAAATAGTTTTCAATCAAATCCTTTTGATTTCTAATTTCAAAATCTTTTTCAAAAATCACTTGATTTCTTTTCCATTTTCATTTTCGAAAATTAAGTAATGTTTTTCAAAAATATTTTCAAAATTTTTCACTTAATTTTCGAAAATGACTTTCCTCCTTCTCACATCCTTCCATTTATGGACTAACACTATCCTTTAATGCAAAATTCAAACTCCACTCTCTCTGATAAGTTCGAATTTTCCACTTCTGTCTTCTACTCTTCTTTTTCTCTGACGCCTAAAGGAATCTCTATACTGTGACATAGAGGATTCCACATTTTCTTGTTCTCTTCTCTTTCTTATGAGCAGGAGCAAAGACAAAGGCATTCTTGTTGAGGCTGATCCTGAACCTGAAAGGACCTTGAAGAGAAAGCTAAGAGAAGCCAAGGCACAACTCTCTTTAGAGCACCTGAACGAATTCTTCAAGGAAGAAGAACAAATGGCAGCCGAAAACAACAACAATGCCAACAATGCAAGGAAGGTGCTTGGTGACTTCACTGCACCTACTCCCGACTTCTATGGGAGAAGCATCTCTATCCCTGCCATTGGAGCAAACAACTTTGAGCTTAAGCCTCAATTAGTTTCTCTAATGCAACAGAATTGCAAGTTCCATGGACTTCCATTGGAAGATCCTCATCAGTTTTTAGCTGAGTTCTTGCAAATCTGTGACACTGTCAAGACTAATGGGGTTGACCCTGAGGTCTACAGACTAATGCTATTCCCTTTTGCTGTAAGAGACAGAGCTAGAACATGGTTGGACTCTCAACCTAAAGAAAGCCTGGACTCTTGGGAAAAGCTAGTCAATGCCTTCTTGGCAAAGTTCTTTCCACCTCAAAAATTGAGTAAGCTTAGAGTGGAAGTCCAAACCTTCAGACAGAAGGAAGGAGAATCCCTCTATGAAACTTGGGAAAGATACAAACAATTGATCAGAAAATGTCCCACTGACATGGTTTCTGAATGGAGCATCATAGGTATTTTCTATGATGGTCTCTCTGAACTGTCCAAGATGTCCTTGGATAGCTCTTCTGGAGGATCTCTTCATCTGAAGAAGACGCCTACTGAGGCTCAAGAGCTGATTGAAATGGTTGCAAATAACCAATTCATGTACACTTCTGAAAGAAATCCTGTGAACAATGGGACTAGTCAGAAGAAAGGAGTTCTTGAGATTGACACTCTGAATGCCATTTTGGCTCAGAATAAAATATTGACTCAACAAGTCAATATGATTTCTCAAAGTCTGTCTGGAATGCAAAATGCACCAAGCAGTACTAAGGAAGCTTCATCTGAGGAAGAAGCCTATGATCCTGAGAACCCTTCAATAGAAGAGGTGAATTACATGGGAGAACCCTATGGAAACACCTACAATCCTTCATGGAGGAATCATCCAAATCTTTCATGGAAGGATCAACAGAGACCTCAACAAGGTTTCAACAATAATAATGGTGGAAGAAACAGGTTTAGCAATAGCAAACCTTTTCCATCATCTTCTCAGCAACAGACAGAGAGCTCTAAGCAGAATACCTCTGACTTAGCAACCATGGTCTCTGATCTAATCAAACCACTCAAAGTTTCATGACTGAAACAAGGACCTCCATCAGGAATTTGGAAGGACAAGTGGGTCAGCTGAGCAAGAAAATTACTGAACTCCCTCCTAGTACTCTCCCAAGCAATACAGAAGAAAATCCAAAAGGAGAGTGCAAGGCCATCAACATGGCCGAATTTGGGAGGAAGGAGAGGCAGTGAACGCCACTGAGGAAGGCCTCACTGGACGTCCACTGACCTCCAATGAGTTTCCCAATGAGGAAACATGGGAATCTGAGGCTCAAACTGAGACCATAGAGATTCCATTGGACTTACTTCTGCCATTCATGAGCTCTGATGAGTATTCTTCCTCTGAAGAGGATGAGTATGTCACTGAAGAGCAAGTTGCTAAATACCTTGGAGCAATCATGAAGTTAAATGACAAGTTATTTGGAAATGAGACTTGGGAGGATGAACCTCCTTTGCTCACCAAAGAACTGGATGACTTGTCTAGGCAGAAACTGCCTCAAAAGAGGCAGGATCCTGGGAAGTTTTCAATACCTTGTACCATAGGCACCATGACCTTCAAGAAGGCCTTGTGTGACTTAGGGTCAAGTGTAAACCTCATGCCTCTCTCTGTAATGGAGAAGCTAGGGATCTTTGAGGTGCAAGCTGCAAAAATCTCACTAGAGATGGCAGACAACTCAAGAAAACAAGCCTATGGACTTGTAGAGGATGTTCTGGTCAAGGTTGAAGACCATTACATCCCTACTGATTTCATAGTCCTAGAGACTGGGAAGTGCATGGGTGAATCCATCATCCTTGGCAGACCCTTCCTAGCCACAGCAAGGCTGTGATTGATGTTGATAGAGGAGAGTTGATCATTCAAGTGAATGAAGAATCCTTGGTGTTTAAGGCCTAAGGATATCCCTCTGTCATCATGGAGAGGAAGCATGAAGAGCTTCTCTCAAAACAGAGCCAAACTGAGCCCCCACAGTCAAACTCTAAGTTTGGTGTTGGGTGGCCACAACCAAACTCTAAGTTTGGTGTTGAACCCCCACATTCAAACTCTAAGTTTGGTGTTGGGAGGTTCCAACACGGTTCTGAGCATTTCTGAGGCTCCATGAGAGTCCTCTGTCAAGCTAATGACATTAAAGAAGCGCTTGTTGGGAGGCAACCCAATGTTTTATAATTAACTATTTTCTTTTGTTATTTTATCTTTTTTGTAGGTTGATGATCATAAGAAGTCACAAAAACAATGAAAAAAGGCAAAAACAAAATGAAAAACAGGAAGAAAAACAGCACACCCTGGAGGAAGATGCTGCTGGCGTTCAAACGCCAGTAAGCCTAGCAGTTGGGCGTTTAACGCCCAGTCTGGCACCCTTCTGGGCGTTTAACGCCAGAAAGGGGCACCAGACTGGCGTTAAACGCCAGAAAAGGGCAAGAACCTGGCGTTAAACGCCAGGAATGGGCACCAGCCCGGCGTTTAACGCCAGAAATGGCTCAAAACGTGAATTTTGATGCCATTTGGTGCAGGGATGACTTTTCCTTGACACCACAGAATCTGTGGACCCCACAGGATCCCCACCTACCCTA